>NW_024871050.1:1137500-1200000 GCF_019054845.1 Dipodomys spectabilis
GGTCTCATGCATGCAAGGCACTGAGCCACCTTCCCAGCCCTGTCACTTTGCATTGACTGTTTTCCTATAGGATGTCACACTAACTCTGCCTGGGCAATACTGCAACCAGGAGGCAGTAGGCTTTTCTCCCCTGCCTTTCAAAGAAGGCCAATGATGCATAACTAAAATTTCAGGTAAGACTCAAGAGCTCACTTTAGTATCAAGACCCAGGTGATGGTACATATCTTGGGCTAGATCTGCCATTTACATTTTCTCCCTGACGTCATTTATTGAGTGTGAAGCACAAGAAAAAATTATACCCATTTAGTAATTGTGTCACTATAACGTGTATTAATTTCCAAGTGTAATTAGACAAGAGAATATGACCTTCTGAAGCACTGAGATAATACCTTAAGATATTCACTGTATTCATCCTCAAACTTCTTGCCCCAGATACTGTTACCTCCTCTTCCAGTACCTATATCATAAGACAAGTAAAACAAAGAAAGTATCTAAATAAACTTGAGAAATGGTCCAATTTCTAAGTGAATGAGCACTTTATACTATAACTCTTTATGACTGATTGCAGTTCTAAGGGTATCAAACCAAGGGCCTCACACATGCTAGGCAAGTACTGTACCACAACTATAGTCCCAACTCTAGCATAATTCTGAAGTACAAATGAAAGCTGTTTTGACCTTAAATGCTTCCCAAAACTAAACTGAAAAGATGTGAAAGATAAAATACCCTTACCACTACTGCTAACATTTTAAGAATAAGTGTCTGCTTATAATGTCTGCTTATAGTTTTCTTGCTGTTAGTGTAAGGTGGCCCTGTTGTAAAGACTCTACATGCTTTATTTTTTAAATTATTTTATCCTCTTCATTTAATACATCAAATTTCCTGATTTTGGTTAATGAAAAAACTTACCTGTTGGATCTCCTGTTTGAACCATGAAACCCTTGATATTTCTATGAAATATACAGCCATTGTAGTAATTACTGGCACAAAGAGCCAAGAAGTTCTAGAGAGAGTAAAAATGTGGATTGAGAAATGGTAGAAACAGACTTAAGATAAACAATTGAACACTATAGCAGCATATTCAACTATGAACTTTAGGCATTATTTTAGATAATGTTTTCCTACCTAAAACTCCTTTGATAGCGTTTTTTGTTTTTGGAAAATACAAAATCTTCATTAAGAATGAACAAGGCTTGCACGACTTGGGCCCCCTCTACATCTTGTAAAATAACCCCTTTTTCCACTGCTTGCTATGCTGACCTCATCAACATTTTAACAATTTCTCCAAAGGGGGAAGGTTTTCCTTGCAGCTTCTATTTCTTTTCTTTTCTTCTCCTTCTTCCTTTCCTTCCTACATCCCCTCTCCCTCTGTCCTCCTCACAATTTTGCAGATAGTGTTTAACAAATTTTTCTGTCCAGGCTTACCTCTAAGAATGATCCTCCAAGATCTCAGCCTCCTACGTAGCAAGTTAGGATTATAGGAATGAGCCACTGGTACACTGGAATGTTCTTTTTATATTTCTTTCCATGGAAATGCCTTCTTATCTTCAGTATTATACTTTCATACATTCAGTTTAAGTATTTAAGTAAAATTTAAGTAGAAACTTAAATAAAGTAAATGCATAAGAAATGCTTAAATAAATGCTTCAATAATATCTAAACTGAATGTATGAGTACTGAGTAGATCTGGCTTCACCTGTGTGTGTGGGCACACACAAGTGTGTACCAGTCCTAGGGCCTGGGCACTGTCCCTGAGCTTTTTTTGTTTTTGTTTTTTGGTGTTTTTTTTTGCCAGTTGTGGGGGCTGAACTCTGGGCCTAGGTGCTGTCCCTCAGCTCTTCAGCTCAAGGCTAGTGCCCTACCATTTGAGCCACAACACTACTTCTGGCTTTTTTTTGCTTATGTGGTGTTGAGGAATCAAACCCAGGGCCTCATGCATGCAAGGCAAGCACTCTACCACTGAGCCAATTTACCAGCCCCATTTTTTTCTGTTTTTTTTTTTTTTTGCTCAAGGCCTGAGCCAGAGTTCCCCTTCTAGCTTTTTGGTGGAGATAGTTTCACGGGGGCTAGGAAGGTGGGTTAGTGGTAGAGTGCTTGCCTTGCATGCATGAGGCCCTGGGTTCGATTCCTCAGCACCACATAATCAGAAAATGCCAGAAGTGGCTCTGTAGCTCAAGTGGTAGAGCACTCACCTTGAACTGAAGAGCTCAGAGACATCGCCAAGGCCCAGACTTCAAGTCCCACAATGGACCAAAAAAAAAAAAAAGTTTCATGGACTTTTCCTGCCCAGATTAGCTTTCCAACTGAGATACTTAGATCTCAGCTAGGATTACAGATATGAGCCACCGGTACCTGACTACCTTCTTTTTAAAGTAACCCCCCCCCCCTTTTTTTTTTTCCAGTCCTGGGGCTTGAACCCAGGGCTTGGGTGCTGTCCCTGAAACTCAGTGTTCAAGACTAATGCTCCGCCACTTGAGCCATAGCACAACTTTGCGTTTTTTTGGTTTTTTTTTTTTTTTTCGGTCATGGGGCTTGAACTCTGGGCTTGGGCACTGTCCCTGAGCTCTTCAGCTCAAGGCAAGTGTTCTACCGTTTGAGCCACAGCGGTACTTCCAAACTTCGGGTTTTTGAGTGGTTAATTGGAGATAAGAGTCTCCCAGGGTCTTATCTGCCTTGGCTAGCTTTGAACTACAATCCTCAGATCTCAGCTTCCTGAGTAGCTAGGATTACGAGTGAGCCATTAGTACCCTGCCCCTTTCCTTTTATTTTCTATCTCAATACTTAAATTCTTTCAAGGTACTATCTATTATCTTTTAGCATTAATTTTTTACTCAATATTTTCCCAGCTAGAAAATTAGCTCCATGAGAAGGTATGTCTCTGGCTTACTCTATACCTTTCAAAAATATTGATAGCTACATATAGACAGGTATAGCTATCTATCTCAATATAGATAGTTCACTCTTCTTCCTCTCATTCTGTCACTTTACCAGGTAAAGTATTTATATAAGTTCTCTTATCTAGATATAATATCTTAATAATTTACTAAGAAAATGAGCAAAAGAAAGATTGTGGAATTCTATGCAGTTATTGAAAATATCCACATTATCTTTGATCTACTTTAGACATGAAAAGAAATTAGTAAGTTTCTTTTTATTTGCTTTTTTTGGGGGGGGAGAGTAGTACTAGGATTGAATTTAAGACCTTTCACTTGATAGGCTGTGCTCTACCACTTCAGCCATGCATCAATTCTTGGATTTCGCTGATTATTTTGGAGATGGAGACTGGGGAAGTTCTCTGTCCAGACTGATCTCACACTGTAGTCCTCCAGAACTACTCTCTTCTTGGGTAGGTAGGATTATGGGCAGGAGCCACCGAGACCCAACTCTGACAATAGTTTTACAGAAAGTTTTGTTATGTTTTTTAGGATGGATGATTTGACTTCAAAGTGGTTATTGTGTTATATAAACTGATGTGTAAAAAGCAAATAGTGGCACTCACCTCACACGTCCTGGGTGTCCTCTCACAGAAGACTTCTATTTTAATATCACCTACATCTGTATGAAGTGTGACAGACTAAAAAGGAAAGACAATTTAAGAACAAATAAAATTTCTACAGCACTGTACCACTTCCCTAACTGGATGGTCAAGATGAGTGAATAAAGACTGCACTCTCCATCTGGATTCTCTCACCAGGTTTGGGGAGATTATGGAGAGTTCTTGGTTGTCACTTAGCATAGCAAAGTGAAAAAAAAGCAAAAGTGTGCTCTTCCGACAGGGATTGGGCAGTGTTAAGAAGGAGCATTATGCTGGAGGACCCAAAAACTCAAGATTTAATGGGGTCTGTGGACATAAGAGTGGTCAGTTCTGGAAAACTTAGTTAATATGTCACTAACTTCCAGCGTCACCAACCCCCACACACAGGTAGGCATGGAGGAGTTCTTGGCAGTGGATGGGGAATGTCATTTTCCCAGGCTATGGGGTTGCTGGCAGGTTAAACTACTGCTACAAAGTACATTTTTGCTCTGTTCTCATTTTGCTTTGCCTAACAAACCTGCTTCTGTTTCTTGTCTCCTGTGTACCCTTAAATTCTTTCTCCAGCAAGACCAAGAACTTTCTAGCCATGGGACAACATAGCCCCAAATCAGTGACATGTCTACATGTAGTAATTCTGATAAGCTGTTCTTATTCCCTAAAATTAAATTCAACAAAAGGAAAAGCTCCAGAAGATTAAAAGGTTAGTAATAAGAATAACTCAAAAATTTGGAAGCAGGGGCTGGGAAGGTGGCTCAGTGGTAGAGCGCTTGCCTTGCATGCATGAGGCCCTGGGTTCGATTCCTCAGCACCACATAAGCAGGAAAAAAAAAAAGCTGGAAGTGGCGCTGTGGCTCAAGTGGTAGAGCACTAGCCTTGAGCTGAAGAGCTGAGGGACAGCACCCAGGCCCAGAGTTCAGGCCCCACGACCGGACCCGCCCCAAAAAAATTTGGAAGCAAAGTTGTGATAAAAAATCATTATGAGTTAGATCCTTGTATTTCATCATGCACCAGAATCAACTCCAAATGGATCAAAGACCTTGAAGTCAAAGCAGACACCCTGAAAACGTTACTAAGGAGAAACTATAGGGCTCCTTTGCACAGGCTGAAATTTTCTTAATAAAGACCCAGAAACGACAACAAATCAAAGGTTGGACAAATGGATTGTATGAAATCGCTGAGCTTCTGTATGGCAAAGAACATAGTTAGCAAGACCAATAGAAAGCCCACAGATTGGGAGAAGATCTTCACTAGCCACACAACAGAAAGTTCCTTATCTCTAAAATATACTTATAATTCAAAAATTAAATCCCCCAAACACAAATCCTCAAAGAAACAACTGCCTCATTAATAAGTGGGCTAGAGACTTCTCTGAAGAGGAAATAAGAATGGCCAATAGACACATGAAGAAATGCTCAACATCTCTGGCCATAAAAGAAATGCAAATCAAAACAACATGGAGATTCCACCTCAAGAAACCTAATAACAAGAGATGCTGGAGGGGATGTGGCCAAAAGGGAACCTACTACACTATTGGTGGGAGTGTAAATCTGTTCAAACACTCTGGAATGCAGTATGGAGGTTCCTCAAAAGACTACACAGAGCTCCCCTATGACCCAGCAATCCCATTTCTGGGCATTTACCCAAATGCTCACAAACAAGGCCATACTAACGCTACCAGCACAACCATGTTTATCGCAGCATTATTTGCCATACCTAAGATATGGAACCAACTCAGATACCCCTCAGTGGATGAATGGATCAAGAAAACATGCATATATATATATATATATATATATATATATATATGCATGCATGCACTCATGCAACGGAATTCTCTGCTCCCATTAGAAAGAATGACACTGGGCTGCGAAGTTGGCTCAGTGGTAGAGCACTTGCCTCGCATGCATGAGGCCCTGGGTTTGATTCCTCAGCACCACATAAGCAAAAAGAAAAAAGCTGGAAGTGGCGCTGTGGCTCAAATGGTAGAGCGCTAGCCTTGAGCTGAAGAGCTGAGGGACAGCGCCCAAGCCCAGAGTTCAGGCCCCATGATTGGACCCAAAAAAAAAAAAGAAAGAATGACACTGCTCCATTTGTAAGGAAATGGAAAGACTCGGAAAAAAATTATATTAAGTGAAGTAAGCCAGACCCAAAGAAACATAGGTCCCTTGGTTTCCCTTATTTGCAATAATTAGTGTATGTCTAAGATAATCTTAGCAGATAAACAGAGTAGCTGAAAAGCTATATAGATATGACCATATAAGATGACACTACACTAAGCAAAATGAATGCCAAGGCATGGACACAAGAGGTTTTTCTTTGTTGTTGTTGTTTTTAATGTATTATGTGATTTCTCATTTCCTTTGGATGCCTTTCCCCTACGGTACCTCCCCTGCTGTCACTGTATTTGACTTTGGCACTCTGGTATTACATATATGTTTATTTTAATTAGGGAAGGGAAGGGGAACAACAGAATGGTGAGACAAAAGACAAGGGGGGGAACCTATACAACAGTGAGATACACAAGACAGTATGTTGGAAATGGTCTGTACAACGTGAGGGAGGGGGAGGGGGAGGGACGGTAGGAGAAAAATGAAGGAAGGGGTAACAATTTTGACAAAAAATGTACTTCTTACCTTACTTATACAACTGTAACCCCTCTGTACGTTATCTTGACAATAACTTGTTGTTTTTGTTTTGTTTTCTTTTTGTCTTGCTTGTTAATTTATATGTCTTTGGGAGGGTAAGGGGAGGCACAGAAATGGAAGGACAAAGGATAAACAAACTCAGCACTCTGCAGTGGTACTCACTGGACAATATGTTGAAACTGAACTATATAACTTGGGGGTAGGGATGGGAGGAAAAAACTGGGAGATTGTGAGGGAGGAGGTGACAGTGTCCAAAAAAAAAATGAACTCTTACTTGATTTATGTAGCTGTGACCCCTCTGTACATCACCTTTTTTCTTTTTTTGGTCAGTCGTGGGACTTGAACTCTGGGCTTGGGCACTGTCCCTCAGCTTCAGCTCAAGGCTAGCACTCTACTACTTGAGCCACAGCATCACTTCTGGTTTTCTGGTGGTTTATTGGAAATAAGAGTCTCATGGACTTTCCTGCCCAGGCTGGCTTTGAACCATGCTCATATCTCAGCCTCCTGAGTAGCTAGGATGACAGGCATGAGCCACTGGCGCTTGGCTGTACATCACCTTTATAATAACAAAGTTTTAATTCATTATGTTAAGCTCTAAATCGTTCATGAATAAAAATTATGTTAATATTATTTATTTTTATCAAATATCACTAATAGTTCCTGAAAAATGTTAAGAAAATGATTTTTTTAAACAGGTTTCAGCTACTTCCATTAGGTAGTTTAATTCTGAGAAATAACATTTAAAAATCATTCCATTTTTCAGAGTGGATCTGTGGTTCAAGTGGTAGAATGCTAGCCTTGAGCAAAAAAGCTCAAGGCCTTGAGGTCCAGCCTTAGGACCAGCACGAAAAGGAAAAAAAGGCAAAAAAAATTCTTTCTTGACTAATAACAATAATGAAAAAACTTGGCAGTTTTATAGTAACAAAAACAGCTTGGTATTTGCACAAAAACAGACCTGAAGACCAGTGGAATAGAAGATCCAGAAATAAACCCATATAGTTTGTTTATTTGTTTTTTTTTGTCGGTTATGGGGCCTGAACTCCAGGCCTGGGCACTGTCCCTCAGCTCTTCAGCTAAAGGCTAGCTCTCTACCACTTGAGCCACAGCACCACTTCTGGCTTTTTCTGCTTATGTGGTGCTGAGGAATCGAACCCAGGGCCTCATGGATGGAGGCAAGCACTCTACCACTGAGCCACCTTCCCAGCCCTAAAACCATATACTTTTTTTTTTGTCAGTCATGGGGCTTGATCTCTGGGCCTGGGCACTGTACCTTAGCTCTTCAGCTCAAGACTAGCGCTCTACCACTTAAGCCACAGTGCCACTTCTGGTTTTCTGGTGGTTTATTGGAGATAAGAGTTTCACAGCCTTTCCTGTCGAGACTGGCTTTGAACCGTGACCTTCAGATCTCAGCTCCTGAGTAGCTATGATTATAGGCATAAGCCACCGGTGCCAGGTATAAACCCATACACTTAGTCACCTGATATTTGACAAGGGAACCAAAAATATACATTGAAAAAAAAAGACAGGCTCTTCAATAATGTTGGGAAAACTGGATATCTATGTGTAGAAAACTAAAACTGGATCCCTGTTTTTCAACTTGCACCAATATCAATTACAATGGATCGAAGACCTCAATGTCAGATCTGAAACTTCGAAACTAATGCAAGATCCAGTAGGAGAAACTAGGACTTGTTAGAATAGGCAGGAACACTCCAGGAGCATGGCAAATAGGAAAGAGACTTGGTAAATAGTATTATATCAAACTAAAAGTTTCTGCACAGCAAAGGATATAGTTACTAAAATAAAAGACAGCCAGCTATGCATGGGTGGCTCACACGTGTAATCCTAGCTACTCAGGAGGCTGAGATCTGAGGACCACAGTTCAAAGCCACCCTGTGCAGGAAAGTCTATGAGACTTTTATCCAATTAACCACATGAGCTCAAAATAGTAGAGAGCCAGCCTTGAGTGCAAAAGCACAGAGACAGTACTCAGGCTCTGAGTTCAAGCTCCATGACTGACAAGAAAAAAAAAAAAAAAGACAGCTAACAGACTGGAAGAAGGTCTTTAGCATACATCTGACAAGGGCATAATATTCAAAATAGACAAGAAACTCAAGAAACTAATACTTTAATAACCCAATCAATAAAGGGGCAAAGGAGCTAGAGACCTCTCAGAAGAACAGCATATAAAACACATGAGGAAATGCTCAAAATTTCTGGCCATAAAAGAAATACAAATCAAAAAAAATTGAGATTCCAGTATACCCTAGAAAGATTGGTCAACTTCAAGAATTCAACAATAACAAATGCTGGAGGGGATGTAGAAAAAAAGGAACCCTCTTGCACTATTACAGCCACTCCGGATGGTTGTTTGGAGGTTCCTCAAAAAATTAAATATAAAACTCCCCTATGATTCAGTAATACCACTCTTGGCAACCAGCTCTGGGTAGATGACACTGTAAATAAGGATACGATAAAGACACTTGTACATCTATGTTCACTGCTACACCATTTACAACAGCCAAGTTATAGAAACAGCTCAGATTCCCTACAATGGATGAGTGGACCAAGAAAATGTGTACATATACACAATTGATTTTTACCCATCTATTGGAAAGAATATTATTATGTCACTTGCAGGGAAATAGATGGACCCGGAAAAAAGTCATGTTAGCTGGGCATCTGTGGCTCATGCCTGTAATCCTAACTACTTGGGAGGCTGAGATCTGAGGACTGTGACTCAAAGCCAGCCAGGGCAGGAAAGTCCATGAGACTCTTATGTCCAATAAACCACCAGAAAAACTGGAAGTGGCACTGTGGCTCAAGTGGTAGAACACTAGCCTTGAGCTGAAGAGCTGAAGGACTGTGCACAGGCCCAGAGTTTGAGCCCCATGACCAACAAACAAACAAAAGTCATGTTAAGTGAAGTAATTCAGGCTAAGAGAGACAAATAGCACATTTTTTCTCTCATATGTGGAAGCTAACTCTATTTTTTCTCTCTTTTTTTTTTGGGGGGGTCCGGTTGTGGGGCCTGAACTCTGGGCCTGGGCACTGTCCCTCAGCTTTTCAGCTCAAGGCGCCACTTCCGGCCTTTTTCTTTTTGCTTATGTGGTGCTGAGGAATCAAACCCCCGGCCTCATGCATGCAAGGCAAGCACTCTACCGCTGGGCCACCTCCCCAGCCTCTGGAAGCTAAATCTAAAATACAACTATGCATGATAATATATACAGAGCTCAATGCATTTACACACAAACTGACAAATGGAGGGTAAAATTAGGAGAGGAATCCAAAGATATAACTTCTCTGGACAACTAAAGTACTGTTTATTAAAACAAACACCAGGAAATGGAAACATGTTTTTGGAGATGAGCAAAGGGAGGGCAAATGGAAGGAGGAAGGGTTAGCAGATGCAGTCATTATAGTCAATGTACATTATATTTAAAAAATGAACTATGTGCTGTGTACTTGTGACTCATGCCTGTAATTTGGGCAGGAGGCTGAGATCTGAAGATCATGGAAAATTTCATGAGACTCTTATCTCCAGTTAACTTCCAAAAAGCCAGAAGTGGAGCTGTTGCTCAAGTAGTACAGTGGTAGCCTTGAGCAAAAAAAGGTCACGGACAGCACCCTGGCCCTGAGTTCAAACCTCAGACAGCACAAAAATACATATAAACATACATACATACAAAAAAACTTGTAACTTGTGGGTAGGGTGAAGAAGGGGGAAACTATGTAATTGAAAGTTAGGGATGAGAGGGGGAAATAGGGGAGAACAAAGGAAGGGAGTAAGAAGAAAGGGTTACACTGACAAGAAGCATTGTACTCATAACCTGACATGGAATTGTAACCCCTTTGTACAACCACTTAATAATGACAAAAAAGAAGTTGGCAGTTTTATATCTAAAACCTGCAGAGGTAATTATAATATTTTTAGTATCTGTTGTTTTCAGTTTATAGATTCTTTCATCTCTTATTCCAGAGAGAGAGAAAACTATTTGACCTAATTTATAAGTCATCTAGCAGTGTAAAACCAGGTTGAAGAAAAGGATAGGAGGTGAGTTGGGTAGAAGGGAACTATTCTTTTTTTCTTCTACTTTTTCTAGTTACTTTCCTTAGATCCAGAGCATAATTTAAATAAACCCACCTGCTTTGTCTTTTTCTACTTCGCAAACCCCTTTCCATCTTTACCTCCATCATTTATTTTTCAAAAAAGGTGAATTTTATGTATTGTAATTGAAGATATTAACACACCTAACAGCAATTTTGCTTATTTCTGTTTTTTAAATCATCCTACATTGTGTACATCGATAATTTATTCATCTCACTGATTTTCCTTGCAGCTTTATTTCACCTGAATTTCTAAAAAACAAAACAAAACTACCTAGAACAAATGGCATTTAAGAGTTCTACACTTACCATTTCTCTTCTTGATGCTTTCAGGAAGCACTATTTCAATTCTCAAAATCTTCCATAGGAAAGCTTGGAAGTTTTTATTCCTAAAAGAGAAATACTTTATTCTATCCTCTTCACTCACATGCGCTCTCCTTTACTGTGTGTGTGTGTGTGTGTGTATACATATATATATGTATATATATATAATATGGCCTCGATTAGCCTCCTCTATGTAATAAAAATCAGATTATAGACATGATGAGGAGACCCTAACCCAACTCAAGCCTCTCTATCTCCTTCTTGCTCTGCTCCTATGTCCTGAAGACCCTCTTTGCAAATCCTCCGACTAAGCATTTCATCACCGTCTAGGCACCGGGTGCTGCCTTTACTGGGAACGTCTGTAGACCTCAAGTCTGCCTTTCAAGACACTGTTCAAATGTTGGAACTTAAGCGACCTGACATCTCTGTGTAAAACTGCTTGACCCCTAGACCTGCTCGCCGCATTCCCCTGGAGTATTGGTCACTAAGACCCTACACGCCATTCCCACGTTCCCGCAAACCCTTCGTTGGCCAGAAACGTTCACTCCAAATATCCCAAGATCTACAACAGCATTAATGGAGAGCTCAGCTAGCACTGAATAAGTAAATGAAAGAACAACGTGACTCCCTACGTGGCCACGTCCGCACGCACAGCCGGTGTGAGAACAACTCGTAGAAGCTGACCCGCGCCGAGCTACCGTAGTTCCGCACCGCGACCGGAAGTCGAGTGCCGGACCCATTATGGAGGAGGCCTCCCATTTCTCTGTCTTCTCTTTCCACTCCTCCTATGGCAAACCAAAGGGAACTGTGAAACTTAGAAAGAGAGTTCTAGGAAAAATAAAGTTGGACAAGAAACACAGTTTGTACTACTGGGAAAACCTCATGCAATGCTTTGGAGTCGGACGGACACAAAACCAGGATGGACCATTTCCGTAGGGAGCCTTTTCCCCGCCTTCGTATTACTTCCGTGCTGGGAAGTTCCGCGCGAGACCGGAAGTGGCACTAGAGAAAGGTTTCCGGCACTGGTGAGTAGTGGTCGGCTTTAGGAGCCGTGAGGAAAATGTAGTTTTGACTGCTTCCTCTAGTGGGAGCCGGGTGTGGTTTAGTTGGTGCTGTGGAGAGAGAGGGTCGGAAAGGAAAGATGTTGGAAACTTCCTTGTGGCGTGTGGGCCCAATGACTGGCTGCGCCACCTGCCTTCGATGTCCCAGGAAAGGCCTGCGGTGGCCCAGAATTAGAAGAGATGAGGTCACGTCGACAGGGCAGTTTGCAGGTTCTGAAGCGAGCCCTCATAAAGTTCCCTGACGGAGGCAAATGGCCACTTCTAGGACAGGTACTGCCCGTGAGTCGTGACACGAGGAGCTTCAGGGAGGGGCAAATGCACCTGAGGTCAAGCTAGGGCTTTGGGATTTACTCTAACTTATAGCAGTGCTCTGAACCACCGTGTGCTACTACCTCCCATCGTCTTCCCTAACTGTGGCTTTAAAGTTTTGTAGGCTTACTTGACTATTTCGTGGCATAGCGTGGGTTCTACCATGTTATATATTCAGTTCTTGCATTAAGTAACTCCAAACTCGCGTGGTTACTCCCCAAGCTTCAATTTCCACCTTGCCAGATTTAGAAGCCAGGAAAGTGGAGTTGTAACAAAACGTGGAAGCTAAGACTTTGGTGATTTTTCAAGGGCTCCAAATCACTTCAGATATATATTAGAGTTCCTTATTTTTTTCTTCATGTGTTCTCCCCACCTTGTGAGAGTGTCTTACTATGCAGCCCTACACGCCCCCAATGCTGGGATTCTAGGTACACACCCTACACCCTGTTCGGCTGTGTTTTCTTAATAATTTTGCATACTTTCTAATGCTTTTAGCGTGTACTATCTTTTAGTTTTCACGTTTTAGAATTAACAATTTGTAGCTTCCCATTGCCCTCTCACCTTTTCTTTTTGTTTCTTATTTATTTATGACTAGCTTTTCTCGTCCATATGTTGGATGCAGAGGTTACAGTGCTTACAGGATGTGTAGGCAAAGTGCCCTGCAACTTTACCTCTCCCAACTCTTAGTCCTGCCTGTGGTGTAGAAGGTAGTGTTGTAAGGGACAGCAGCTCCTGCCTGTTCCTGCCTTGACCCTGCCCATTTATGTTTTCTGTCGGCCATGGGGCTTGAACTCTGGGCCTGGGCACTGTGCCTGAGCTCTTCAGCTCAAGACTAGCGCTCTACTGCTTGAACCACAGCACCACTTTCAGTTTTCTGGTCGTTTATTGGAGGTAAGAGTGTCACGGACTTTCCTGCCTGGGCTGGCTTTGAACCGGGATCCTCAGATCTCAGCCTCCTGAGTAGGTAGGATTACAGGCGTGAGCCACTGGCGCCTGGCAGGTAGTATACCTTTTTTTTTTTGGTTGATCATGGGCGCTGTCCCTAAGCTCTTCAGCTCAAGGCTAGCACTGTGCCACTTGAGCCACAGCACCACTTTCAGCTTTTTCTGCTTATGTGGTGCTGAGGAATTGAACCCATGGCCTCATGCGTGCAAGGCAAGCACTCTACCACTGAGCCACCTTCCCAGCCCCTAGTATACTTTTTTATGCCAAGATTTACCACCCTAGCTCCAAATTATGCTATAGTTGGGGGAGGGGACTGGGTCAGTCTGAACAGTAAGTATTAGTGCTGGCTTATACTGGTGTTACTGAGATTTATTAAAGTAGTTCCTATTCTGCAGTAACTTTAGCATAGTAGGGGATATGGACCATTATCATTATAATATGTTGAGAACATTAGGTTGGAGGAGGCTGAGAAAAAGCACTGAAAAAGAAGATTTGTCAAAAAGCATTATTAAAGATGGATACCAATGGCTCATGCATATAATCCTAAATACTGAGGATCATGGTTTAAAGCCAGCTCCAACAGGAAAGTCTGTGAGACTCTTATCTCCAATTAACCACCAGAAGTAGAGCTGTGGCTCAAGTGGTAGAGTGCTAGCCTTGAGCACAAAAGATTAGGGATAACACCTGGCACCAGAAACAAAAACAAAACCTAAAAAAGAAAAGCATTATTAGGACATTGAAGAGACTTGAAAGGATATTTAGGGACTATTTAATAGAGATTACTAATATTCTCTATTTAGAGAAATGGAGACGGGAGAAAGTGGTTGAAATAAGAATGGGATAATAGTAAGGGTGTGAGGAAGGTGAAAGATAAGAGAATGAACATTGTATATTATACTAGGCTTTGCTAGGTGATGTGTTAATTCATTAGCTCCTCTAGATAGTTGTGGGATAGGTTATTGTGTCTCCATTTTGTGCATGAGAAAAAACTACCAGAGGTCAGTTGACTTTGTTAAATTTCAGTATGCTGAGTGAATCAGGTCTGCATGGTGATGGCTCTTTTGCCCACACACTTTGACACCTCAGAGCTTCAGCCCTGAAGTTTTCATAAGTACAATTTCCTGTGTTTTGACTTCAGACATTCAGTTTTACCTGATCTCTGTATGTTGTCATCTTCTGTACATCTGGTCCCTATGATAGTCCGGCTTTTCCACGCTCCGATCCGCAGTTCTTCGCGTTCCTTCATGGATTTGAAGACTCTCCTCTCCTCCTTGAATGACTTTGCATCCCTCTCTTTTGCTGAGAGTTGGGACAATGTTGGATTGCTGGTGGAACCCAGCCCACCACATACTGTAAATACACTGTTCCTGACCAATGACTTGACCGAGGAGGTGATGGAAGAGGCACTGCAAAAGAAGGCAGATCTCATTCTTTCCTACCACCCACCGATTTTCCGGCCTATGAAGCACATAACTTGGAAAACCTGGAAGGAACGCTTGGTGATTCGGGCTCTGGAGAACAGAGTTGGCATTTACTCTCCTCACACAGCCTATGACGCTGCACCCCAGGGAGTGAACAACTGGTTGGCCCAAGGGCTTGGTGAGAATCCTCCTCTTTCCTTAATAATTTCCTTTGTATGAGTGGGTGCGGTGGGGGGTTGGGAGACAGTGAGGAAAGGGGTGACAATTTCCAAAACCAAATGTACTTATTACCTGAAATATTTTTTTTTTTGTCAGTCGTGGGGCTTGAACTCTGGGCCTGGGCGCTGTCCCTCAGCTCTTCAGCTCAAGGCGAGCGCTCTACCACTTGAGCTACAGCGCCACTTCCGGTTTTCTGGTGGTTTATTGGAGATAGGAGTCTCACGGTCTCTCCTGCCCGGGCTGGCTTTGAACCACGATCCTCAGATCTCAGCCTCCTGAGTAGCTAGGATTATAGGCGTGAGCCACCAGCGCCCGGCTCTGAAATTTTTTTTTTAAGAGTTGTTTATTTGCTCTGTGGCCCAGACTAGATCTTCCTGCCACAGCTTCCCAAGTGCTGGGATTACAGGAATGCATTACTATGCTCAGCACAATATCAAATTTTTACAGAATCCTTATTCATTTAATAAGCAAATTCAGCATGTGGATTTTAACTTTCAGTATGTCATTGTAGTGCTGATTTTGAGCTGAAGCTTTTATGATGATATGATCACTATTAATTCAGCAACAGATTATAAATATTTGCACCAGAACTGTGATTTATCAAGTAGATAAATCACCTTATATGTATATGTCACCTTAAAAAAAAAATCAGGTCTGGGAATGTTGCCTAGCGTGCATGAAGCCCTAGGTTTGATTCCTCCATAACACATAAACAGAAAAATCCAGAAATGGCACTGTTGCTCAAGTTGTAGAGTGCTTGCCTTCAGCAAAAGAAACTCAGGGATAGTGCCCCAGGTCCTGAGTTCAAGCCCTAGAACTGGCACCAAAGCGGGGGAAAAAATCAGTCTTTCATATCCAAGTTTTACTGGAAAGTAATTTTGAAAACAGTGGTTTTGTATGTCCACCCCAATTATTAAATTGTGGGAACTGGTGATGAACATGTAAGATGTGTATATTGTAGGAACATAAAAATCTTAAAAATAGTTATTTCTTACTAATTTTGCATATAATGCTTTATATGTTAAATTTTCAAACATCACAAAAATTCACATTTTCTTACATTTTTTTTCTTTAGGAGTTTGTACCTCCAGGCCCATCCAACCATCCCAAGCTCCCAACCACCCCACAGATGGAACTCACCGAGTAGAATTCAGTGTTAACCAGACCCAGGATCTGGACAGAGTTATGTCTGAAGTGAAAAGAATTGGAGATATTTCTCTTACTTCTTTTTCTGCTAGGTACAATACATTTTAAGGATTTTCCATACTTATTTGTACCTCTTATTGCTTTGTAGGTAGGAAGGACTATACTGTATATTTATACAGTATTTCTAATCCTTCTGGTAATGTTGAAAGGAAGCTATTTTACTGAAGAGAATTCAGACACATCCTAGTAGTGTCTTTTTTTTAAATAACTTTTAACGGTTGTTTTTAATTTTATTAATTATATGTTTATGTGGTACCAAGGAATCAAACCCAGGGCCTCATGCATGCAAAGGCAAGCATTCTACCACTAAGCCACATTCCCTGCCCATAGTGGTAAGTCTTTGATCAGTTCCCTGGAAAGGATTCCCAAGCACTTTAAAAGAAAAGTGCATTTTTCTTAAAATGTCTATTTAATTATCCAGGGCAGGGATAGGAGATTTTTCTTTGCGCTAATTTTTTCCTTGAAAACAGCGGTAAAGGCAAGGCAGGAGCTGGGGCATAGCTCAGTGGTAGGAGTGCTTGACTAGGAGACTAGGAGACAGGGAAGGGTGATATTGTCCAAAAAGAAATGTACTTGTTACCTGTCTTATGTAACTGTATATCACATTTATAATAACAATTTTTTTAAAAGTACTGATTAGCACATACATGTGAGGCCCTAGGCTTGATTCCCAACACCACTAAAAAAATGTGTGTGTGTGCATGTGCGCGAGCGTGCGTGTAAAGTCTGATACACAAATCTAGGCTCCTTGACAGAAGAACGCAAGAAGTAGGATGAGGAACCTTTTTTTCTGCCATGGACTATTTAGATATTTATAACATAACTATTACTAAATAATTAATACTGGCAGTGAGGAGAAGAAGCATATGAGTATCCCGTCATGTTCCAAATGATCTGAAGGCCTCATATGCTGCTCCCGCCCCAGGCCATACATAGCTCTTCCCCCACCCCGCTTGTCAAAACACAGGAAATGGTACTTACGTAAACTTCAAAAAGCGATTCAGGGACCCCAATCATTTTTAATGACACACTTTTAAAAATGCAGACTTGGTGGCTGGGAAGGTTCAGTGATAGAATACTTGCCTTGCATACATGAGGCCCTGGGTTTGATTCCCCAGCACCACATAAAAAATGCTGGAAGTGGTGCTGTAGCTCAAGTGGTAAAACGCTAACATTGAGCTGAAGACCTGAGGGACAGCACCCACAGAGTCCAGGCCCCACAACAACAACAACAAAGGAAAAAATGCAGACTTGGGTTTATTCCCAGATCTATGTAATTAGGTGAGATTTGTTTTAGACCACCCAGGAGATTCTCATATTCAGTGATAGTTGAAAATTACCCTGTCCAAAGCTCTTAACAAAGTTCCATTTGGCACAAAGCCATGAGTTCAAACCCCAATACTGCCAATAAGTTCAATTTGGTGGGCCAAATTGGTGGTTCATGCTTATAATCTTAGCTACTTGGGAGGTAGATATCCAGAGATTGAAGTTGGGGCCAGACAGGACAAAAAGTTAATGAGACCTCTACCTCAATAAATAAGCTGAGTATGATGGCACAATTCTATGATCTTAGCTATCTACAAGATTGTAAGTAGCACACCCTTGATCTGAGGCCCAGTCCTAGGCAAAAATATGAAAAGTAATTAAGTCAAGAAGATGGCATGACTCAAGTAGTAGAGTGCCTGCCTGGCCAGCTTGAGGCTCTTGAGTTCAAACCCTGATACTACCCAAAAACTCACTTTGCTCCAGTCCTGTTCCTAGATGTCCTATTTTATTGGATCTGTGGCAGGATTCAGCAGCTGCCATTTAAGAAGCTAGCAATAAAGTCGTATAGGTGATTCTGATGCATCCTACAGTTTGAGAAACACAGAAAATAGATTGGTTTGGGATTAAATGAGTTTTGCTGGTCAAATCCCTAGTTTCATATAACGCTAATCTTTTATATACATTTAAAATACATTTAGGTTATATTATCCCCTGCTAGGGTTGATGACGAGGAACAAACAAGGATCAGTATGAATTGCTCTCAGAAGGCTTTGATGCAAATTGTGGCTTTCCTGTCCCAGAACAGACAGTTGTATCAGAAGACTGAAATACTGTCACTGGAGAAGGTAATAAAAATATTTTATATTTAATCTTAGATTATTGTGCATTTATCGATTTAAGATTGAGATACCAGTTGTATTTATTTCCTATGTATAACGTGATGAATTGCATTAGTCTTTGGTTTTGTTCAGCAAATTGTAAATTGTTTAACAGGCCTTTAGCTAACCTAAGGCAGTTCAAAATAAGAGGACTGTGGATGAGGTGGCAGAGTGCTATGGCTCATGCTTATAATCCTCATTACTCAGGAGGCTGACATTTGTGGATCATGGTTTGAAGCCAGCTTGGGCAGACTGTTATCTCCAGTTAACCAACAAAAAGCCAGAAGTGGAGATGTGGCTCAAGTGGCAGAGTGCCAGGTGTGAGCAAAAAACCCGAGTGAGAGTGAGGTCCTGACTTCAAACCCCCACACTGGCACCAGAACAAACAACAACAAAAAACTGTGAAGTACAAAATAATGATGGGGACATAAGAAACCCTGGAAAAGTTATTGAGGAGAAATACTCTCCAAATAAGATGTTGGACTTTTGTGTTATAGACTTTAAGTTATAGAGAAGGTTACAAATTTTATCACTTTCTGTTATCCTCTGATGAAACATTTCCTTCTCCTTTAACTTAATAGACAATCATATAATGATGGTTGCTGTATCTTTACTAGAATCAGCTGGGTGCTGGTGGCTCATGCCTGTAATCCTAGCTACTCAGGAGGCTGAGATCTGAGGATCACGGTTCAAAGCCAGCCCGGGTAGGAAACTCTGTGAGACTCTTTATCTCCAATAAACCACTAGAAAATCGGAAGTGGTGCTGTGGCTCAAGTGGTAGCGTGCTCACCTTGAGCTGAAGAGCCTAGGGACAGTACCCAGGCCCAGAGTTCAAGCCCTATGTCCGACCAGAAAAAAAAAAAAAGAATGCTTTTTTTTTTCTTGGTGGTACTCGGGTTTGAGCTCAGGACCTTATGCTTACTGGCAGATACTGTATTACTTGAGCTGTGCCCCAGTCCCTTTATGCTTTAGCTTTTTTTTTCTCTTTTTCTTTTCATATTGGGTCTTTATTTTTTGCCTGGCCTGGCCTCAGACTATGAACCTCTTACCTGTGTACCTCCTGAAGCTGTTAGCACAGCATTATTAGCACAGCATTATTAGTGGTAGTTAGCACTACCACTCCTAATTTGTCTGTTGAGATGAGATCTTGCTGGCCTTGACCACTACAATCCTCCCAATTTCCCTTTCCAAAGTAGCTGGGTAGCTGGGGTTATAGGTATGAGCCCAGAAAGCTTTTTTTTTTTTTTTGGCTGGTCCTGGTGCTTGAACTCAGAGCCTGGGCACTGTCCCTGATCCTTTTTGAGATCAAGGCTAGTGTTCTACCACCACTTAAGCCACAGCGCCACTTCCAGCTTTTTCTGAGGAGAGTGTTGGAGATAAGAATCTCACATATTTTCTTGCCTAGGCTGGCTTCAAACCCCAATCCTGGGCTGGGAAGGTGGCTCAGTGGTAGAGTGCTTGCCTCGAATGTCTGAGGCCCTGGGTTTGATTCCTCAGCACCACATAAGCAAAAAGAAGAAAGCCGGAAGTGGCACTGTGGCTCAAGTGGTAGAGCACTAGCCTTGAGCTGAAGAGCTGAGGGACAGCGCCCAGGCCCAGATTTCAGGCCCCACGACTGGACCCAAAAGCAACAACAACAACAACAAAAACCCAATCCTCTGGTCTTGGCTTTCTTGGTAGCTAGATTACGGGTATGAGCCATCAGTGCCCAGCCCAGAATGCTTTTTTAAGGCACAAACCAAGAAAGAGGGGAAAGAGGAAGGAAAAAGGGGATGGGAAAGTTTTTTGTTTTTTTGGGGGGTCCAGTCGTGGGGCCTGAACTCTGGGCCAGGGCGCTGTCCCTCAGCTCTTCAGCTCAAGGCTAGCGCTCTACCACTTGAGCCACAGCGCCACTTCCGGCTTTTTTCTTTTTGCTTATGTGGTGCTGAGGAATCGAACCCAGGGCCTCATGCATGCAAGGTGAGCACTCTACCACTGAGCCACCTTCCCAGCCCGGGATGGGAAAGTTTTAAAAAAAAAAAAAAAAAGCCCATATTTTCCAACTATTTTCTGGACAGTTTTCAGCTCTAAATCTTGTAAGTATTCAAGAAATATCCAATCCATGCAAGCACTGATCTTATCTCCAGACCGTCAGGTTCTATTTTTTATTCCTTTTCATTTCATTGGTTTTGTCGCATCACCTCCCTTTATTGTTCAAGGTTCTGCAGTCTCTCTCAGTCTGTGAGTTCTGTCCCTGTAGCTGTTTGTTGAAGCACTCAAGTTCCCTCCCTTGCCCACAGGGGGCAGCCCACACCTGCAGCCTTGCTCTCCCCGTCATAGGCTCTGCATGTCATCATACTGTCACTTTTTGCTCTGCCCTCCCAGTGTGTTCTCCCACACTGGTGATACCTTTGTGCTCTTTAATTTTACAGTGCTCTTCTACTTCTTATCTACCCCTCTCCGCCACACTGCACTTAACTTCACCCTTTTAAATTCCTTTCTGGTTATTCTGTAAAATACAAATCCATGTAAAACCTTCCTAAATGGTACTTTCTCATTTTACACGCACCTATCCCAAGACCCAGCTCATTTACTTTGTCATCCTTTGTGTTTCTCTAGCAATAACACCTACCTGTTAATTTTAAACATCTGCCTTGGAGGCTATGAGCTTGAGTACCTTTCTTTTTGAACAAAATGTTTTTTGCCACCTTTGCATTCTCAAACTTTAGCCTAAAGCTTGCTGTACATATTTTATTAATTTCAGCATTTACCGTTTGTTCTGTACGTTTGAATTTTTAGGATGGATAATATATACTATTTCTAACCTCAGTTTCTTTTCAGCCTTTGCTTCTCCATACTGGAATGGGACGGTTATGCACACTGGATGAACCTGTCTCCCTGGCAACCATGATTGAGCGAATCAAAAGATACCTAAAACTACCTCATCTTCGCTTAGCTCTGGGGGTAGGGAGGACTTTAGGTAAGTGTAAATCCTTAATTACCTTAGAGTTAACATTAATATGCTCAGTTTTCTTAATAGGAGTGATAATGTTTTAGCTGCTCATAAGGGATGATTGGTTTACATTTTGGAATATATCTCACTGTTCCTTTGTTTCTTTTTGGGCGTGTACTTGGGCTTATTTTTAAATTAAGCATA
Organism: Dipodomys spectabilis; assembly: GCF_019054845.1. NCBI lineage: Eukaryota > Metazoa > Chordata > Mammalia > Rodentia > Heteromyidae > Dipodomys > Dipodomys spectabilis. The sequence continues at coordinate 1,158,553 of NW_024871050.1, forward strand.
AACGTATAGAGTTGAAGAACAGGTGTAAATTCTGTTTAGAATTCTTGTTCAAGTTGTAGAACTAAACCAAAGGGGGGGAGTCATAAAATATTGTGTCCTTTTTCTTAAAGAGTCCAGAGTGGAAGTGGTGGCCCTGTGTGCTGGTTCTGGGAGCAGTGTTCTACGAGGGGTACAGGCTGACCTCTACCTCACAGGTAGCATCCATTGGTGCAACCTTCTCAACCTTGATTAACTGGTTTTTGTTTGTTGTAGTCCTGGGGCTTCAACATAGGGCCTGGGCCCTGTCCCTGAGCTTTTTTCCTCAAGGCTGCTGCTCTATCACTTGAACCACAGCTCCACACCAGCTTTTTGGTGGTTAAATGAATATAAGAATCTCATAGACTGGGCTGGGAAGGTGGCTCAGTGATAGAGCGCTTGCCTTGCATGCATGAGGCCCTGAGTTCAATTCCTCAGCACCACATAAGCAAAAAGAAAAAAGCCAGAAGTGGCGCTGTGGCTCAAGTGGTAGAGCGCTAGCCTTGAGCTGAATAGCTGAGGGACAGCACCCAGGCCCAGAGTTCAGGCCCCATGACCGGACCCAAAAAAATAAAAAATAAATAAATAAAAGAAAAGAAAAGAAAAAGAAAAAGAAAAAAAGAAAAAAGCCAGAAGTGGCGCTGTGGCTCAAGTGGTAGAGTGCTAGCCTTGGGCTGAAGAGCTGAGGTACAGTGTCCAGGCCCAGAGTTAAGGCCCCACTACCAGACCCCCTAAAAAAAAAAAAAAAAAAACTCAGACTTTTCTGCATGAGCTGATATCAGACCATGATCCTCAGATCTCAGCCTTCTGAGTAGCTAGTATTACAGGCACATGTCACTAGCGCCTGGCTGTAGGTTTGGTTTTTTAAAATGTAAAAATAGTCTTCAGTTCCTGTCAGTTCAAGCTCCCAGATCTTCCCTAAAGCTTTTCCCTTAACCTATCTGGGTAGCATGTTCTGCCTAAAGTATTGCATCATGCCTCTAATCTTGTTTTCCATGTGATTCTTCAAAATTAACATTTTTTGTGTTGTACCTTTTTTATTGTAATTATAAGGGTAATATACAGAAGGGTTATAGTTAAGTCAGGTAAAGAGTACATTTTTTTTTTTTGTGGTCTGTTGTGGGGCCTGAACTCTGGACTTGGGCGCTGCCCTTAGCTCTTCAGTTCAAGGCTAGTGCTCTACCACTTGAGCCACAGCACCACTTCCAGCTTTTTCTTCTTATGTGGTGCTGAGGGATCGAACCCAGAGCCTCTTGCATGCAAGGCAAGCACTCTACCCCTGAGCCACCTTCCCAGCCCAAGAGTACATTTCTTTTTGAACAGTGTCACTCCTTTCCTCACTGTCCCAGTTTTTTCCTCCCATCCCCACCAACAGTTGTCTGGTGAGTACTCCTGCTGTATTTGTTTACCCTTTGTCCCTCCATTTCTGTCGGTTAACTTTAAAAACATGGAATGCTTCGCTAGTGAGACCATGTTAACATAATCTGTGAAAAAGTTGAAAGTATAAACGCTAAGGTCACTGTGTTGTTAAATAGTCATCAGTGATTCCTTCTGTGCAGATGATGCCTGGACATCTTCCATTGCCTTTCTTTTCTTTTTTTTTTTTTCTGTTACTTATAAACTCAAAGATCATCTGCTTCACCCATCCAGAAGACTTTTCTATCACTACTATTTTCCTGCCCCTCTTGGATCCTTGTCTGTGTCCCTTTGTCTGTCTTTGAAATCTGATGTGCATTTCTGTTGGAGAGTATATGATTATTTTGCCAGTTGTTAAGGCTCCACACTGTACTTGAGGAACAGAATCAAAAAGATACTCATTAATATCTTTTTTTCTTGCACTCAGAAGCTTTGTGACTTCTAGAAGTAGACACATCTGAGCAAGCCCAGTGTAGTGATTGGGAGCCAGGAAAATTGAAAATGTATATCACATTACCTGTGTCCCACTCTTCTGAGAAGATGGAATATTTTTATTATCTTTAAAATTTGTGGCACAGTCAAGGAAACTTGCCGTGTGTAAGCAGTTTGAATACATGATTACATGCTTGTTACCTTCAAAACTAATTTTAGCAGGCTAAAATTTTAGCAGGAGTGGTGGAGTGCTTTAGAGTATTCAAAGCCCTGGGTTTGATCCCCAGTAGGGTGGAAGAAAAAAAAAACAAATTATTTTACATCAACGGAATTTCAGACTTACAGAAAAGTTCCATAAACAATGCAATCAATTCCTATATGCCCTCCACCTAGATTACTAATGGTTTTCTGCATTGGTACACTCTATGTTTATGCGTGTATGTATATTTGTATGTGCACATACATATATACAGGCTGAATATCCCTAGACTGAGTGCTTATCTCAAATGCTTGAGAACGGAAGTATGCTGGATTTGTAGTTTTACATATGTACAATGAAACTATCTCAGGAGATGGGACCTAAATCTTAATATGAATTTGTTTCATATGCAGCTTGTGCAGGTAGCCTGAGGGAATTTTTTTTTTTTTTGGTTGGTCATGGGACTTGAACTCTGGGCCTGAGCGCTGTCCCTCAGCTCTTCAGCTCAAGGCTAGCGCTCTACCACTTGAGCTACAGCGCCACTTTCCGTTTTCTGGTGGTTTATTGGAGATAAGAGTTTCACGGACTTTCCTGCCTGGCCTGGCTTTGAACCAGGATCCTCAGATCTCAACCTCCTGAGTAGCTAGGATTATAGGCGTGAGCCACCAGCACCTGGCAATGAGGGAATTTTATGTGTTATTCTTAGTGTGTCTGTTATGGCTGTGACACATTACATGAGATCAGCTATTGAACTTGGCATTGACAGCCACAAAATGAGATTTTGAGGCATCTAGGTTTTTTTTTTAATAAACGTATTTTTTTTATTGTGAAAATACTGTACAGAGGGGTTACAATTACATGAGCAAGATAATGAGTACACATCTTTTTTTTTTGGGGGGGGTCCGGTTGTGGGGCCTGAACTCTGGGCCTGGGCGCTGTCCCTCAGCTCTTCAGCTCAAGGCTAGTGCTCTACCACTTGAGCCACAGCACCACCTCCAGCTTTTTTCTTTTTGCTTATGTGGTGCTGAGGAATTGAACCCAGGGCCTCAGGCATGCAAGGCAAGCACTCTACCACTGAGCCACCTTCCCAGCCCCATGAGTACATTTCTTATCAAGCATTGTAGCCTCCTCCTTTGTTTCCCCTTCCCATTCCTTTGCATCCTCCCCTCCCCCCCCATCCCGCATATAGGTTTTGAGATTTTTTTTAATTTTATTTTTTCCTGAGATAGCTCAGGTTGGCCTATCACTCTCAATCCTCCTGCCTTAGTCAGGTCCTAAGTGTTAGTATTACTGATGTAATGCTGAAATTCCCAAATGCTCCAAAGTCTGAATTTTGTGTGTTTTGAGATAGGGTCTCACTATGTAGCCTAGGCTATCCTTGATCTTGTGATTCTCCTGACTCTTCCTCTCAGGTAGCTGGGATTAAGTGTGTGTGGGCTGGGAATGTGGCCTAGTGGTAGAGTGTTTGACTAGCATGCATGAAACCCTGGATTCGATTCCTTAATACCACATAAACAGAAAAAGCTGGAACTGGCACTGTGGTTCAAGTGGTAGAGTGCTAGCCTTGAGCAAATGAAGGTCAGGGACAGGCCCTAAGTTCAAGCCCTAGGACTGGGTAAATAAAGTATGTGCTGTCAAGCCTTAAAATCTAATTTTTTTGCCTGGCACTGGTGGTTCATGCCTATAATCTTAGCTACTCACTAAGGTCTGAGGGTCATGGTTCAAAGCCAGCCTAGACTGAAAAGTCCTCATGAGACTTATCTCCGATTGACCACCAGAAAACTATAAGTGGTACTGTGGCTCAAAGTGTAGAGTGCCAGCCTTGAGCAAAAAGAGCTCAGGGACAGCACCCAGGCCCTGAGTTCAAGCCCCAAGATCGACCTCTCCCTGCCCCCCCAAAAATCTAAAACTTCTGAGTCACAAAACTCTAAGTGTAAAGTTCTACACCTGACCTCATATGAAGGGTCTGAGGATGTTGTCATATTAAGTGTTTGCTTACCTTACATTGTTAGGCTCTGGGTTCAATCCCAAGCATCAAAAAACAAAACAAGAATAATCCTGTTCCCTCCTGTCCTCTGCTTCTGGTTGCGATGTATTTACTTGCTTGCTGCTGTAACTTGGTCATCTATGCCATAAGGTGATAACTCCAAAAAGTTGACTTAGATATGAGCCTGTGTTGTAGTTTGGACCTTTTTTTGGTGCTGTGTTGGGTGTTGAAAATAGGGCTTTGTGTATAGTAGACAAGCACTCTACACTCCCAGCAGTAGTTTATAGTTTAAGCATCTAAAACCTTTGTAAGTAGCGTGTCAGGTATTTTGTTATAAGGACACAAAACTAACGCATTTGCTTTAGATCTGCCCAAAGGAAGCATGTTAGTAATCTCTGTGGGAGGGTCTGTTTCTATGTTACAGGACATAAACAAAAACTATATACAGCTTTCTAGGTTTCTGTTGAAGTAATTCTACTGAATACAACCTTGGCATTCTTGGCTTAGCAGTCTATTGTTAAAGTATTTGCTCTTTCCTTTTTGGCAGGTGAAATGTCCCATCATGATATTCTGGATGCTGCTTCCCAGGGAATAAACGTGATCCTTTGTGAACACAGCAACACTGAACGAGGCTTTCTTTCTGACCTTCGAGATAGGCTGGGTGCTCACCTGGAGAATAAGATTAATATTATCCTGTCTGAGACTGACCGGGACCCTCTCTGTGTGATCTAACACATACATGAACATAAGGATGACAGTATATACATCATTTGGGTCTGAACTTGAATTCCTAACATGAGTACACAGTGATGATATCCTTCTAGGGAAGAGTCTAAGAGTGTATTATCATTTTTGATTGGTTAATTTGGCACAGTTTTATTGCTCATAAAATAAAAAAAAAATGTAGTTTAACATATTAAAGAACTTTCTGGGCGCAGTTGGCTCACGCCTGTAATCCTAGCTACTCAGGAGGCTGAAATCTTAGGATCACAGTTCAAAGCCAGCCCGGGCAGGAAAGTCCATGAGACTCTTTATCTCCAATAAACCACTCAGAAAACTGGAAGTGTTAAAGCCCCACAACCGAAAAAAAAAAAGGAAGAATATTTGCTATAAACTTTAGGAAAAAACTGACTGAACTGTTAAGACAACATTTTTGAGAAGTAGCTCAAGTAATTTTCTCAAGAGATGGGATGTGTCATCTTTGTATCTCACTGATCAGTTTAAAACATGTTTTAAAATTTTAGGTTTTGAAAACACCCCCAGTTACAGCTGGAGGAGGCACAAGAAAAGAGGCAAGTTTCGAAAGCTTCAAGGGGAGGTTCAGGTCAAAAGTGGAATAAATGGACTAGTAGACAGCTTCCAGTGATATGAGTATTGGGTTATTTATTCATTGCTCTTTTTGCTGGGCCTAGAGGAAGGTATAACTATGTGGATGGTAACATAATGAGCCGTTTTAAATAATTGAGGACAGGCATAGGGTACATGTAGGTTTTCTGGGGAGAATAAAATGTCACAAGGGATATAGTTTGAACAAATGTATTCAAGGGAGGAATTGAATAAAAAAATTTGAAAAAAACCTCAGGTTATTAGTTCATTATTGTCACAGTGGAAAGCAAGTGGCAGGAAAGGTATAGCCACGTAGCCTTGGATAATGTTGAAGAAAGCCTGTGTCCAGTAACTGAACTCACATTTAAGGTGTGTTGTGACTTCACCTCTGATTCATAGCATTAAGAACCTTCTAAAATTAGATGTTGTAGATTTCTTCAAAGTTCAAGGAAAGGTTAGTGGCTCAAAGAATTTATGATTGGATATGCCTATTGCCAAGTTTTGTGTGTCCAAAGGGTTTTTGGGCAGTACTGGAGTTTGCACTTGGGGGCTCAAGCATGCTAAGCTGGTGCTTAATACTTGGACCACACCTGCAGCCCTTATTGTACTGCTGTTACAATTTTCTTTGGTGCCACTATTGAGGCTTGAACTCAGGGCTCAACATTTTGGCTCGTGGCTGGAGATAAGATTCTTAACAAATTTGTCTGCCCAGTCTGGCTTTGAACCTTGATTTTCAGATCTCAGCCTCCTGAGTAGCTAGAATTACAGGCTCAGCTTATTGCTGTAACTTTCTTGTTTTTGTGATGTTGAGGATTTAACTCAGGGCCTTGTACCAACGAGACAAGTGCTTTTATCACTAAGATATATTCCCACCTCAGATCCATTTAATATTGTCAGAAGCAAGTTGGCACTACAAAAGAAGTTAGTTTTAGAAGTCAAGACATAAAACTGCCCAACCAGAAAGAACAATATTATTGACACAAGTTAATGAAGACTATTGGTAATTCTAAGCCTGGGAGTAGGGATGGGGGTTAGTTCATATCTGGAATCCTAGCTAATCTGGAAGATAGTGGTTCAAAGTCAAGCCTGGGCAGAAAAGTCCACTACTCCATTTCCAAAATAACAAAAAGTCAGGCTGGAAGCATGGGTGAAATAGTGTTAGCTTGAGCAATTGCCAAGGCCCTGAATTCAAACCCTGGTACTGGCTTCAAACAACCAAAAATTATAAGCCAGGTAGTAGTGGCTCATGCTACTCAGGACGCTGAGATCTAAGGATTGTGGTTAGAAGCCAGCCTGGTTAGGAAGATCCATGAAGCTCTTATGTCCAATAAACTACTCAAAAAGCCAGTAGGAGTGTGGCTTAGATGGTAGAACACTAGCCTTGGGCACAAAAAGGCTCAAGGCTCAGGGACAGTCCCTAGGCCCTGAGTTTAGGAGCCCCAGAATTGGGAGGGGTAGTTTGAAGTACAGTAATTCTGCCACAGACATCACCAGATGAAATTTCTTTTGAAGCATTTGAAGGTATTTTTGGTTAAAAACAAAAACGACCTGGGCCATTCTAGCTAGCTGCTCAAAAGACTGAAATCTAAGGTTTGTGGTTCAAAGCCAGCCTAAGCAGGAAAGTCTGTGAGACCCTTATCTCCACCTAATCACTAAAATGTCAGAGGTGGGGCTGTGGCTCCAGTGATAAGAGTGCTTATCTTGAGCAAAAAAAAGCTCAGGGACAGTGCCCAGGCCGAGTTCCAGCCCCAGGAATAGCACCAATATATATATATATATATATATATATATATATATATATATATATATATATATATATAATAAATTTAAAAATTGGTTCTATTCAAATTGGCTTTTTATTTTAAAATACTAGTCTATTGAAACATACTGCTTGCAAATAGACAAAAATTATTTTAAAAAGTAAATATTTAAGGGAAATGCAGACATTTGCATATCACCAGAGGTTTTATATATTTAAGTTATAAACTAGATTTACTAAGCAAAAAGGTACAACTCAGCCAGTTTCATGTTACCTTTGTGTTTTTAAAATGAGAGGGACAAATATAATTACATGTGCATAGACTTCTCTCCAGCAGAATACTTAGAAATCTGCTATCAGAGCTGACTAATGGCCAGGTAATGGGAAGGAAATTCACCTTGAGTGTCTTGGCACTACCAAAAACTTTCTAAAAATCATATAAATAACGAGAAAAACTGATGTCATAAGATTTTACTAGTGACATTTTGACCAATTTCATATCCAAGTGTAAGTGTATGTGCAGACTATAAGCTGACACAATGGCCAAATTCAGCCTGTGTTTTTTTTTCTTTTCTAAGGGGCTCACCTATTTAGAAGACTTGAAATAGTCACCTTAAGAGCAAAACGGAAATATCTTTCAGTCATTTTTGTGGCCACTTAATAACGAAATCAAAATTTTTCCAGTCAGCCATTACTATGCTACCCATCTGCATGTAATTTAAAAGAGAGGAATGTCCATTTACAATAATGACGTTTTTATTTTCTGTTCTGAAAGCAATTACTAAAATGCAATTTAGGATTATTGTCTGTAGCCTGGCTTCTCACTTCCATCATGAAAGCCAAGGTCCCTGGACAGTTAACCATACCGTGACTCTGGTCCATGTGCTTTCGGGATTGGGTGTACACCCTGTATACTCCTTGTACTTCTCCCACTCTCCCACCTCAAGTGTGGAGCCTAAATCCAAAAGGACCAAGCAAGATCACCTACTGCTTTTCCATCTACCTTTTCTTTCAGAAACAGAGATGGTGCTTAATTCACTCACCAGTTCCAATACATAGAGCACACTTAATAAAATTCCTGTCTTTGTACTTCCACATTCTAGAACAAGCATACTTGTAATCAATCAGCCCCAGAGTGTTAAAAGGCCCTCAGAAAATTAGGAATAGTATCTCTAGTATAAAAGAATTCAAAAACATCCAGTTCCAAATAGTCCCTGAGCACACTGTTCATCGCAGCAAGAAGTCTCCAGAGAGGTAATGGATGAAAGGCACATTTTTTTTCCAACTTGAGGACCACTGCATAGTATTAGAGATGGTGCACCAGTCTGTCTACTTATATGTTCTAACTGATGACTGCACCTCTCGAAATACTAAATCTTATAAGCTGATAAAAGAATGTTGGGGGTAAACCCACACTTGACTAGGAGTGGCAGCTGGTACAAAAACCTATGGAAGGTTCAGGAGTGAAAGGGCAGCCTCAAGCCTCCTCCTCTTCCTTCTCCAAGAAGTCAGTCAATGTTGCATTGTCAACAGGAATAAATAAATACTCTACTCCATCTGTTCCCTAAAAAATAAAAGAACATTCAGTCTTTGTAAGCAAAGTGTTTGAATCCTTAATTTCTTTGATGCAGTGTTTTAAATAAATGTCTTAAATATACAAAGCAAAGGGTACAGAGGCATATGCATTTTTAAAGTGAGCTATAGTTAAGCCACTTCATAGCAGAAAAAACTAAGAAGGTAGGTACAGAGGTCATTTATTTTCACTATGCTTTAGATCCTTTGAACTCCTGCTCTATTCTAACTCTGACACTTGATTTCTTTGTTCATTTTTTTTTTTTAGACACAGGTGTGACTCACTGTTCCCCCCCATACTTTGAACTACAATGCTTTTCTGTGTGATGTGTTTGCATGCATGCATGCTGATCCTGGGGCTTGAACTCAGGGTCTCATGTCTCACCTGGCCTTTTCACTCAAGGCTAGGGTTTTTATCAGTTGACTCACACCTCTACTTCTAGCTTTTTGCTTTTAACTGGAGATAAGAGTCTCACAGACTTTCCTGCCTGGTCTGGCTTCGAGCCTCAAACCTTTAGATTACAAACTAGGATTACAAGCATGAGGCACCAGCACCCAGCTGGGATTTATAAGGAGTATTTTGCTCTTCTCAGAAGCAGGACTCGTCTCTTCCTAAAAACCTCCAGTGGCATATTCACTAACTGGATCCTTGTGACCCATCATGGAACCTCAGTTTCATATTCAAGTCTCACTGAGTCAAATGTATTTTTGTGCTTAATAAATAATATAAACTATTCTTGGCATATAATGCATTCTTACCTTCTTTGTTCTTATAAGTTTGTGGTCCCTAAATTCAGTTAGTTGAGCGCGGAGTGTCAGATCACTATTAACAAGGAATGCTTCTCGACACTGCTGGTAAAAATCTTGAAAAGGAAGTCCTGGAGAATTCCAAAGAAATGTCAATATAAGTCACCATTTTTAACCAGCCATACCCATATGTCAAAGAGCACAGAACAAAGGTATTGCTGGCATATTACACTAAAGCCATAAGTAAGTGTTGATTAAAAAACCAACACAAAAAATTCTAGAAGTAAAACTAGAGAGAAAACCCAGGTATCACACATTGTGGTTTACAGCTTTTAAAGAGGACAGATTGCTGAAGATAGTCAATTGTGACCAAGGATTGCATAACCCTCCAGGCACAAACATATTTTTCCCACCCAAATGAAACATAAAAAGCCTGACAGCACAGGAAATTATAAAAGTGGGTTTGTCCTTCAATTCCTATTGGCAAACAACATGTCCAGCAGTGTATCAAAATTAGGCTGTATTTCTGCTTTAAAATGTGCTCTGTGGCAGATACACCACCTTGGAGTTTGCTGTGAGAAACTGCAGTGCTCATTCAATTTCAGAAAAAGGAATGTGAGGGGAGGGGATGTAAAAACAATTCACACAACTTAATATCATAAATGTTGGATACCAATGTAGGAAGGGTTATCCTGGTTATCCAGCTGATACTTTATTAGTAGCCTGAAAATCCCCCTAAGGAAACAAAAAAACAAACAGGAATTCAAATCAAGAAAGTTTAACATCAAGAGAAAATAGGTAATAATAAAATGCACGAAGAATGTCTATATGTGGTCTGTTCCTTTCTCCAAGGAACACACTATCTTTGACTACTTATAAAGGAGTATTTGTGGCTGGTTGGGTTTTTTCCCCTGACTGCAAATTAGTCATTTTTTTTGGGGGGGGGGCGGGGAGGAGTCCGGTCGTGGGGCCTGAACTCTGGGCCTAGGCGCTGTCCCTCAGCCCTTCAGCTCAAGGCTAGCACTCTTATCACTTGAGCCACAGTGCCACTTCCAGCTTTTTTCTTTTTGCTTATGTGATGCTGAGGAATCGAATCCAGGGCTTCGAGCATGCAAGGCAAGTGCTCTACCACTGAGCCACCTTTCCAGCCCAAATTAGTCATTCTTTATAGAAAATTTGGATAACGCAATAATGTCTAAAAAGGAAAATCTCATTCTTACAACAACCACTAATACTATGATATTGAGACCCTATTGTATATACTGCTATAAAAAATCTTTGTGGAATGAGACAGTGTAGAAATACATAATCAAACACTTGCTGGGTGGCCTGGGAATGTGGCTTAGTGGTAGAATGTGTGCCTAGCATTCATGAAGTCCTGGGTTTGATTCCTCAGTACCATATAAACAAAAAAGGCAGAGTGGCACTGTGGCTCAGGTGGTAGAATACTAGCCTTGAGCAAAAGAAGCTCAGGGACAGTGCCTAGGTCTGAGTGCTCCAGGACTGGCAAAAAAACAAAACAAAAACAAATACTTGCTAGGTATTGGTGGCTCATGCCAGTAATCCTAGTTATTCAGGAGGCTGAGATCTGATTGATTACAGTTCAAAGCCTGCCCAAGCAGATAAATTTTCTTTTATTTCCAATTACCTAGTGAAAAGCTACAAGTGGATATGTGGCTCAAATGGCACCAGCCTTCAGCAAAAAAGCTAAGCAAGAGTGAGGTTCTATGGTCAAGTCTCAGTGCTAGTACCAAAAAGAAAAAAATCCCACATTTACTGTTAGACCATTTCAGACCTTACCTTTTCACTCACAAATTTTTACTGTTTCTTTAAAAACTTACTTCATGAGTTTTAATAGATGTGTAAGATGTATTACAAACATTTCCCTCTGGTTTTATGTTATTTTTCAATTTAGATGGCTTAAAATACTGGCTTTAATACTGTTTGTAGTATCTGGTGCTGGAGAAGGAATCAATTTGAATAACAAGGCTAGAAGGACTATAAGATTCCCTCACAAGTTCGTGGATTCTGGGCCTAGTGGCATATGGGTAGAATCCCAGCAAAACAGATGGATGCTGAGACAACACAGTTACACTGACTACTTGTGAGCTTGCGGCTAGCACAGATCACACAGCAGGACGTCTCACGCACACACACACACACAAAAGCCAAAAATATTAAACCTCCATATTTTCACTCTGCCTTATGCATTCTGGGCAGGCTGTATTTAATGATGATCCACAGAACAATTACTTTAATCTGAATGACTGCTTTGTATTCAGTAATGCTATTGATCTCTGTGCTGATTTATTTTTTCATTTTTTGCTGGTCCTAGGGCTTGAACCTAGGGCCTTGGTACCATTCCTGAGTTGCTGCATTTCCCCCCCCCCTCAAGGCTAGCACTCTACCAGTTGAGCCACAGCTTCACTTCCAGCTTTTTTTTTTTCCTAGTTTATTGGAGTTAAGAGTCTTACACACTTTCCTGCCCAGGCTTTGGATCTCAGCCTCCTAAATAGCTAGGATTACAGGTGAGAACCACCAGTGCCCCACTTTTGATTAAGATTTTGTGTGTGTGTGTGTGTGTGTGTGTGTGTGTGTGTTGTTGTGGGGCATGAACTGGGCTGGGCGCTGTCCCTCGGCTCTTCAGCTCAAGCAAGGCTAGTACTCTACCACTTGAGCCACAGCGCCACTTCCAGTTTTCTGAGTGGTTTGTTGGAGATAAGAGACTCAGAATTTCCTGCCCAAGCTGGCTTTGAACCATGATCCTCAGATCTCAGCCTCCTGAGTAGCTAGGATTACATGAGCCACGGATGCCTAGCTTGATTAAGATTTTTTTCTTTTTTTCTCTTTTTTTTTTTGTCGTGGGGCCTGAACTCTGGGCCTGGGCACTGTCCCTCAGCTCTTCATCTCAAGGCTAGTGCTCTACTACTTGAGCTACAGCACCACTGCTGGCTTTTTCTGCTTATGTGGTGCTGAGGAATTGAACCCAGGGCCTCAGGCATAAGGCAAGCACTCTACCATTAAGCCACCTTCCCAGCCCCTGGATTTATTTTTTTAAGCTAGGATCTTGCTATGTAGTCTAGGCTGGCTGTAAACACTCAATCTTCCTGTCTAAGCCTCCTGAGTGCTGGGATTATAAAATTAAGCCACTACACCTGGATGAATTACTTGGTTTTGATAGTATATGGTGGTTGTGTGAAATACTGTGAGCAGTAGTTAGTGAAAAAATTCATGAGACTTCCCTGTAAAGTAGCATCTTGCAAATCTGTAAATATTTCAAAAGGAAAAAATAGACACAGAACAGAAATTGCTAAATTAAAAAATGTTGTATTATACATTGCATATAATAAGATATATGATGTTATGTATATATGTGTGTATGTATTTGTATATATATACCTAAAGGTCCTTATGTATCCCCCCCATCCTCATGAAAATAATGATACTGTCATGTTATTAGATTTCATTCGGGATAGTGGTATCCTGATTATATATTTTTCATTTCCACATACTTTTTAACCTTTATTCATAATAATACGGAATTTGCATAGTACACAATATTGCTTTACATGATTATCCTGCTCTATCTACCATCTGTTCCAAAAATGCTGTTTGTCCAAAAATGTTAGTCACACACCAGTCACCCCACACAAACTGAATTTCTAGTTACAATGCTGCTTCATGACCCAGAATGTAGTTGGGGTATGGCTTCAACTCTGTTCACTGATTCATGATTCTGTTACATTCAAGTGAGTCAGTATATGTATGTTTGTGTGTACACACATTTGGTTATAATGGGTTTTAAACTTAAGTGTCTCATATTTCCTAGGCAGGTCTTTTACCTATTAAGCCACATCTTTTAGCTCTTTTTGCTTTAAGTTATCTATCAAATATGGTCTCATACATTTTGCCTAAAGTGGCTGACCCTGGACTATAATCATTCTACCTATGCCTCCCAAGTGCCTGGGACCACAGAAATGTTGATATTTTTGGAGCAGGCTTTTTTTTTGGGTCCGGTCATGGGGCCTGAACTCTGGGCCTGGGCGCTGTCCCTCAGCTCTTCAGCTCAAGGCTAGCGCTCTACCACTTGAGCCACAGCGCCACTTCCAGCTTTTTTCTTTTTGCTTATGTGGTGCTGAGGAATTGAACCCAGGCCTCAGGCATGCAAGGCAAGCGCTCTACCACTGAGCCACCTTCCCAGCCCTCGGCTTTTAATTTTTGTCTTATACGTATTTTCTATTATGCTATGTGTTTGGAGCAAAAGGGATGAATTTAAATGTAGAAAGTATTTTGCAAGAATGGGGGTATGATTCAAATGGTAGAGTGCCTACCTAGCAAGCATGAGGCTCTAAGTTCAAACTCCAGTACTGCCCCTGAAAAAGTATTTTGCCATCTTGCCTCATTGCTCTTTAAATATACTGTATTTTTTTGTGTGTGAGTTGGGAATTAAACCTAGGGCTTTATGCTTACATCCTAGGTAATCCTATACCATTGAACTATACCCATAGTCCTCAAGTGCATAGTTTTTCAAAAATAACTATGGCTTTCATTCTTACCTTGCATTAGGAGTAAGGCTCCGTAAGACATGAATCAGAGAACTAAGTGGTAGAGATCCAGACTGCTTAACCAGAAGAGAATTCTCATAGGAAGTTTCTTCACTATAAGGACTGTATGTAGTAGTTTCGTACCACAGCCAATTATAAAGACTCTGCTTTGCATGATCCCACACTATGGTATATGATCAACAAAAACAATTAAAAATTATTTTCATACTGTCATGTTACTAGATTTCCTTTCAGAAAAGACTGAGAAAATATCAAATTTTAAAAGATGAATCCCTGGTTTAATCCTCAGAACCACATTAGAAAAAGATAAAAAACATCCTAAACATTGTCATTTTTATCCCTTGCTATCCAAATCAGTAACTCACAATCTGCTTGCACTGTCAATCAAAATCTGAACTTTTATTTGTACATTATGTACAAATTAAGGTATCTATACTATCTATCATGGCATTCTTTTAAAGAATGATGTAACATTTTATTTTATACAATTATCATAAGGTTTGTGGATGAAGTTTATAAAATAAATGTTATAATACAAAGAGAAGAACGAAAGAAATAAAATAACATGTGGTCTCCTTCAGGTGCAAAATATGCTTTATTAGTATATGAAGCCTTCTTTTCTTTTCTTTCTTTTGGTCCGGTCATGGGGCCTGAACTCTGGGCCTGGGCGCTGTCCCTCAGCTATTCAGCTCAAGGCTAGCACTCTACCACTTGAGCCACAGCACCACTTCCGGCTTTTTTTTCTTTTTCCTTATGTGGTGCTGAGGAATCGAACCCAGAGCCTCAAGCATGCAAGGCAAGCGCTCTACCACTGAGCCACCTTCCCAGCCCCTGAAGCCTTATTTTCAAGAATTACTTTTTTTCTTTTTTTGTCAGTGGTGGCGCCTGAATTCTGGGCCTGGGCACTGTCCCTGCGCTCTTCAGCTCAAGGTAAGTGCTCTACCACTTGAGCCACAGTGCCACTTCCTGTTTTCTAGTGGTTAATTAGAGCTAACAATCTCATGGGGACTTTCCTACCTGAGCTGGCTTTGAACCAAGATCCTCAGATCTCAGCCTCCTAAGTAGCTAGGATTACAGGTGTGAGCCACTGATACCCGGGCTCAAGAATTACTTTTTACATCAAATTGAATTTTTGGCATACCATATGTTTAAACATCTGATAGAGGGAAAAGTATACTGAAAAACCATTAAAAAGGTCTCTTTCAAAACAAACAAACAACAAACAAAAACCCAGTAATATTGAACTTACTGAGAGGAGCATTGAGGTGATCAATAGATGCTATAAGGTGTATGTTGTGCAAAGATGACAACTGCCCGATAATTTGCTGGCTACTGTCTCCTCTCAACATTTGGCTATCCAAATTGTGGATAAGAAGGAAGAGTTCTAAAGAAGGATCTGAAAGGAACATGAATCCAATATTTAGTTTTAGTAAATATCTGTAAAGTCCTTACCACATGAATTACCTAGGTATTAAATATCAAAGTAAGCTGGGACTGGTGACTCATCCCTGGTATCCAAGCTACTGAAGAGGCTGAAACCTGGGGAATCATGGTTCCAAAAACAACGCAGGCAGAAAAGTCTGAGAGAATTCATCTCCAGTTAACCAGTAGAAAGCTGAGCTGAAGGTGTGACTGAAGAGGAAAAGAACCAGCTGTAACAAGCTGAGTAAACACGAGACCCTTGAGTCCAAGCCTTGGTAGTGGCAAAACAAAGACAAGTAATATAGGACAAAATAATGATAGCTAGCCAAGTGTGGTTGCAAATACATGCACTCCTAGCTACTCTAGAGGCTGAAGCCAGAGAATCACTTGAGCCCAGGAGTTTGAGGTCAGCTGAGCAGTATTATGCGATCCCATTTTTAGAAAAAAAAAAATGCTTAGAGGTATGCAATCTATTAGAAGATATATGTCATTTACTCATAAAGTAGGTAAGACATTATGGTTAGTGCTTAAACCAGATTCTAAAAAACAAGCAGTCTTAATAAACAAGACACATATAATAAATGAGACATGAACTGGTGCATGTTGCATTGTAAGGTAGGAAGGACACCATGAAGAGCTTCCATTAAGGGCTGGGAAGGTGGCTCAGTGGTAGAGTGCTTGCCTAGCATGCATGAAGCCCTGGGTTCGATTCCTCAGTACCACATAAACAGAAAAAGCTGGAAGTGGTGCTGTGGTTCAAGTGGTAGAGTGCTAGCCTTGAGCAAAAAAAAGAAGCTCAAAGACAGTGCCCAGGCCCTGAGTTCAAGCCCCAGAACTGGGGGAAAATTTTTTGATGGCTGCCAGTGGCTCATGCATGTAACACTAACTACTCAGGAGGCTGAGATCTGAGGATTAAAGTTGAAAGTCAGCCCAGGCAGGGCAGTCCATGAGACTTCTATTTCCAATTGACCACCAGGAAACCAAAAGTGTGCTGTGGCTCAAGTGGCAGAGTACTCGTCTTAAGCTGAAGAGCTCAGGGACAGCGCCCAGGCCCAGAGTTCAAGCCCCACAACTGATCAAAATTTTTCATTAAACAATGAGAGACTCATTAAAAAACACACACATGCCGGGCGCTGGTGGCTCACGCCTGTAATCCTAGCTACTCAGGAGGCTGAGATCTGAGGATCACGGTTCAAAGCCAGCCCGGGCAGGAGAGACCGTGAGACTCCTATCTCCAATAAACCACCAGAAAACCGGAAGTGGCGCTGTACCTCAAGTGGTAGAGCGCTCGCCTTGAGCTGAAGAGCTGAGGGACAGTGCCCAGGCCCAGAGTGCAAGCCCCACGACCGACAAAAAAAAAAAAAAAAACACACACACACATACACACACACCTGATTATCACAAAAGCCAAAGGAGACAAGAAAAAAGTATGGTATTGACTGCTTAAAGCATCAGAAAATTCAGGGAACTAAATATAGAAGTTAACGATGAAAGGATAGTGGATAGAGCTGTCAAAACCACTATAGATTAAATGAGCCACGGTCAATGAGCTTATTAGTAGGAAGAAATTACAAGTAATCAACAGCACACACTTCAGGTATATGAAGAAATACACAGTAAAAAATAGGTGGAAATGTTTTTTAAAAAACTCCTAATTTGGGGCTGGGAAGGTGGCTCAGTGGTAGAGTGCTTGCTTTGCATTCATGAAGCCCAGGGTTCGATTCTTCAGCACCACATAAGCAGAAAAAGCCAGAAGTGGAGCTGTGGCTCAAGTGGTAAAGCACTTGCCTTGAGCTGAAGAGCTGAGGTGAGGGACAGTACCCAGGCTTAGAGTTCTGGCCTCACAACTGACAAAAAAAAAAAAAAAAAAATCCTAAATTCTGAGGAAAAAAGGAAAATAGTATGGAGGGTAGCAGAATCAGGTGAATTTTCTTCTATGCATGTTTAAAAACCAAGTATTCTTAAGTCTCTCAGGAGACAGTTGAAAGGCAATCCTTTCAGAGAGTAAGTAAATTCTCTTCCATTGGAGGTGGACAGAACAGGAAAAACAACACAGACAATAGGATCTGAAAATACAGCATAGTGGTAGATCACTTGCCTGCCATGCTAGGTTCAATACCTAGCATGACAAAAACAAACAAAAAACTATATAGTGACAACAGTCTGAGAAAAATTCCAGATCCCTTATCAATGACACTGACTCAGTGACTCAAGTATCTATTTTAACAATAGTATAAGCAATCTTTCTTGGCTGTCTTACAAGATCTGTGGTAAAAGGATAAAAATTAGTTTTTGTTATTTTGCAAGTGGGACAACATTTTGATATTAAAACAGATGTTATAAACCCAACAAACAGCCCAGAAAATTAAGACAAAATTATTATAGGGAGCAACATATTCTAGCAATTGACTTTTAAAATAAGGCTGAAAGCTAGGCACCAGTGGCTCATGCTTGTAATCCTAGCTACTCAGGAGACTGAGATCAAAGCCAGCCCAGGCAGAAAAGTTGATGGACTATTATCTTCAATTAACTACCAAAGCAGCAAGAAGTGCAGCTGTAACTCAAGTGGTAGAGTGTGAGCCTTGAACATAAAAGCTCAGGTACAGAGCCTAGGCCTTAAGTTCAAGCCCAAGGACCCGAAGAATGAAAGAAAGAAAAGGAAGGAAGAAAGGAAAGAAAGGAAGAAAGGAAGGGAAGGAAGGAAGGAAGGAAGGAAGGAAGGAAGGAAGGAAGGAAGGAAGGAAGGAAGGAAGGAAGGAAGGAAGGAAGGAAGGAAGGAAGGAAGAAGGAAGGAAGGAAGGAAGGAAGGGGCTGAAAGAACTGAAACAAACTAAACAGACTTTGTTTATGCTATAAACTTTTAAGAAATGTTTGTATAAATGGTTAATTTGGGGTTTCGGGGCAATACATATTTTACTCTTGTTCTAAGAACAAGCAAAATTAGTGAATATTGTTTTTAGAAAACAAATACAGGGTTAGCATCCTGTGAGCTGTGCTCACAGTATTTTTAGCAACCAATCAATAAGTAACTGTATTATGGTTCTGTTTAAAGGTGCCTCTCCTTTTATTTATTTATTTGTTTATTTTTGTTGTTGTTGTTAGTCCAGGATGACTTCAAACTGAATGAATCCTCCTGCCTTCATCTTCCAAGTGCTGGGCTTATAGGCATATGCTGCCATGATGCCCAGCTACACTTTTATTTTAGTAAACATTGATGATCCTCTAACTCAAAGGAATAACCAAAGGAACTTTATATAACACAGGCTAATTTTTTTCTCAAAGGCACCTAATAGCTTCCTTGTGTTTAGGAACACTGGTGTGTTTCACATATGATTGGGAGCTATATTAAAATCCAAACATCACCAAATAACAAATGTAAAAAATGAGACACTGTAGAGACTGCAAAAAAGACATTTGGATTGCAGTGGAAGAGTTGAAACAACATCAAACGCTTCCTTGTGTGACTCCAGCAGGCAATGTGTACACTCAAATTTTTGTGCTCTCTGTCATGTCCACACAGGATGGCCATAATGACAAAAACACTGGTCGGGAGAGGTTACACATAAGTGTTAGTGAGTATATTTTAAAATACACTTGGCCCTCTTTACCTCCCTGTTTCAAATAAGCAGAACTGTTAGATGAAAAATTGTACATGTATAGACATGCTCGTGCCAATGTATTACAGCCTTAGTATCCTTAGATCCAAGGAGACTTTCATCTGGGATAAATCAGGAATACTCAGGATGCATTGAATCAATGCTGAGCTGTAGATGCTTGATTCATTTTTCCCATATTGCAACCCAACTTCCTCTAAAAACATGCTGACTTTCAGCCAGGCGCCAGTGGCTCACGCCTATAATCCTAGCTACTCAGGAGGCTGAGATCTGAAGATCGAGGTTCAAAGCCAGCCAGGGCAGGAAAGTTCCTGAGACTCTTATCTCCAATAAACCGCTAGAAAACTGGAAGTGGTGCTGTGGCTCAAGTGGTAGAGTGCTCGCCTTGAGCTGAAGAGCACAAGGACGGCGCCCAAGCCCAGAGTTCAAGCCCCATGACCAACAAAAACAAAAAACAAACAAACAAAAAAAAAACATGCTGACTTTCAACAAGTCTCAGTTTATCACTTCAATCATGCACATTAACTTTTACCTTGCTTTTGGGATACCATTCGTATTTTGGGAGATATAGTTTCACAAAAGGGCAAGCAAACACTTTGCAGATCATACACAGCACTGACTGAGGCCATCCATCTCTGCATCAACTGAGCTGCATAATGCACAAGTGGGAATTTAGATTTTTTGTTTTGGCTAGGTGCTAGTGGCTCATCCTGTAATCTTAGCTACTTTAGCGGGTGGGATCTGAGAATCACTGTTCAAAACCAGCTGAGGCAGGAAAGGCCATGAGACTCATCTCCAATTAACCACCAGAGAACTGGAAGTGAAGTTGTGGCTCAAAGTGATAGAGCACTAGCCTTGAGCAAAAAAAAAAACCTCAAGGACAGTGCCCAGGCCCTGAATTCAGACTCCATGATCCACAAAAATAAAAAATAAAATAAATGGAACAAAATTTTTGTTCAAGAAACTTTTCTTTTTACCTCACTATTATTTTTTGACCATCTTTTAAAAAAAATACAATGGTTAAATCGCATATAACAATTTGGCCAATAAAGCAGGTTTAACTGTATTCTGTAAGTTCAGTATAACTATCTATGCAATTTACATTTACAATATTTTAGATAATACAAGTAATCTAGAGATGACTTAAAGTATACTGGAGGATCTATATTGGCAATATGCAAATGTGCTGTTTTATATAAGAAACTTGAACATATGTGTGCATTGGAACCCATGGGAGATCCCCTTGAATACTAAGGATCCACTGCACAGAATTTTTATCCTTATTTTCAAATGTGTCTAGTTGGTCTAAGCATGTATGTGTATGTGTATGTGTGTATATGCTTGTGGCACTGGTCCTGGGGCTTGAACTCAGGGCCTTGGTGCAGTCCCTGAGTTTTTTTTTGCTAAAAGCTCAGGGACTGGCTCTGCTATTTAAGCCACAGCTCCACTTCCTGACTTATTTTGGTGCTTACATGGAGATAAGAGTTTCATGGACTTTCCTACCCGGAATGGCTTTGAACTGTAAGCTGCAGATCTCAGCCTCCTGAGTAGCTATGATTATGAATGTAAATTTTCAGCATCTATGAAAACTGTAAGTAAAATGAGCCTGACAGGAAGAAATTTGGAATAAAACTTTTTCAGATAAGAAAAATAAAAGGGAAGGGAAAATTCATTATTGGCAAGATAAACAAAAGTGCTATGAAAATAGAACTAGAACTACACTGTTAGACTAAAACGAAACTTATCCATGAAATTTATCCATGAACTCAATATCAATTAGTCATTTTAACTCTTTCTTTTTCATTGTCAGCTATGAGGCTTGAACTTGGGACCTGGGCACTATCCCTGAGCTCTTTTGCTCAAAGCCAGTGCTCTGCCACTTTTGAGCCAAAGGCCCATTTCTGGGGGGTTTTTTGGTGGTTAATTGGAGATAAGAGTCTCACAGACTTTCTTGCATCAGCTAGCTTTGAACAATGATCCTCAGATCTCAGCCTCTATGTGGCTAGGATTACAGGTATGAGCCACCAGCACCCAGCTTTGTCCTTTTAATTCTTAAGAATTAAGTGACAACTACTATGATTTTCAGAGCCTGACTAATCTCATTTTAAATTTTTTTCTTTTGAATTTTTTTTGGTACTGGGGCTTGAACTCACCTGATTCTTATACTCTCCACCAGCTTTCTGGCTCATTTCTGACACCCTTGAGCCATGCCTCAACTTCTGACTTTTTACTGGTTAATTAAAGGTAAGAGTCTCAGGGATTTATCTACCTAAACTGGCACTGAGTCTCAATTCTATGATCTCAACCTCTTGAAGAGGTAGGATTATAGGTGTGAGCTGCCATCACCTGGCTCGTTTCTAATATTTTGAAACAGTTACATAACTAAAATATTCACACCAAAAAAATAACTCCCAAAAAACCACACCTATCTTTGTTTTTCTATTCTACAGATCTTAGTACAGTATATAAATTATCTCAATACAGTGCTATTTACTCACAACAGAGACACAGAATGCTTTGTTCAATTTTTTTTTCTTGTGGTGCTGGGGACCAAACCTAGAGCCTTGAACATGGTAAGTAAATGCTCTATCACTGAGCAACACCTCAATCCTAGAAATGACAAAGTTTTACAAAAATATTAAACATAAAACTTCAGATAACGATATACCAATCAACTAGAGATACTTCAAAGTGACAGAACAAAACTCAAAAACAATTCTGAATCTTAAGAGAATAGAAGAAACACTTTTGGTTAAGTGACATTCACAGAACAAGTTCATAAAAAAGTAAAAAACACCATGAAATTGTAACCTCTCTGTACGGTATTTTCACAATTTAAAAAAAAGCCATTAAAAACAAACAAAAAAAAGTAAAAAACATTTTAGAGAAATCTAAATCAGCACTGATTTAAGTGTTCATATTAAAACAATCCAGATCTTCATATATAGTTACACAATTACATAGAAGAATGTTTAACTCCACTATGAAACTACAGATCACCTATTTTATATTACCTTCTTTAAATCTGTTTGTTATCCAGTCTAGCTGATCCAGTACACTTCGGAAGGTGCCCATATGATTGAGGACTTCCTGTGTTATAGAATTCAGGATCTACATCATCAAAGCACAAATACCAAATCAATCATAATTTATTCTGTAAATAGGATATATACAACCAGAAAATCAATCTTTTTTATAGAAAATTAAAGATTATAAATTGAAGATTATAAAGTTTGAAAAAAATCACTTAAAATTATTCTGGATACTTAATCAGATTTCATTGGGGGGGGGGGGTCCAAGGAAGCAGGGAAGAATAACAAAAGAGTAAAGATAATGTAAGGGGGCAACAAAAACAAAAATTATTAACAATGGAAAACATTAGAAAATTATGAATTTATCAAAGAATTCAAGATAAATACTAATGACACGAAAAACAGAATACTGTATTGACTAAACTATCATCCAAAAGCTTTAAATTAATTCTCAAATGATGAAGAAGAAATAAGAGCATTTAAATAAAAATGATCCACCAAAATTGTACTGTAGAACTACAGGCTATTATTTATACTTTTATGATTTTTAAAGTACCAAAGTGACATAAAAGTATGATAAAATTGCAAACCCCATAATCTTGTCCTTTAGGATATAGAAGGCCAAGAATATAATGTTACTTCCTTTAACATTTTTGGAACTTACTGATTTCACACCGATTCCAGGAAAGAAGCCATTGATGACAATATGAATGGAATTTTGCAGCACAGTAGTTCGAAATTTTTCTAGTAAATCTCTCTTAGAACCCAAACCATAAAGCACAATGTTGAACCCAAGGCTGTTAAGAAACACAGTATTTGTATTAAAACTTATTACCAATTTTATTATCAACCAATTTCTTTGAGTTTATAAAGATATAGAAAGGAGACCTTAAAAGAAAAATACAGAAAGAATGAAGCTATTTAAAATAACTAAATTACTGATTCCCAAGGCACTATTTTATTAACTATATGAAGATTTATAGTTCTCATTACCTTTTGAGTTCAAATGCCTGGAGATAAGATACTAATGTGGTTGAAAAAAGTAAAGCAGGGTTGAAACTGATAAATTGGAAAGGTATTAAACCATACTAAGATGTTAAGTGGCCTTTATTATAAGGATAATGAGCATTAAAAGTAAGATAGGGCTGGGAAGGTGGCTCAGTTGTAGAGCGCTTGCCTTGCATGCATGAGGCCCTGGGTTCGATTCCTCAACAGCACATAAGCAAAAAGAAAAAAGCTGGAAGTGGCGCTGTGGCTCAAGTGGGAGAGCGCTAGCCTTGAGCTGAAGAGCTGAGGGACAGTGCCCAGACTCAAAGTAGACTGGACCTCGCCCTCCCCCCTCCTCACCCCACTCCCCCCCCCCCCCCCCCCCCCGCAAAAAAAAAAAAAAAAAGTAACAAGTAAGGTGTTAACCAAAGTGTTTTCGGTAGGAAAGTAGCATGATTTTTTTTTTTTTTTGTCCGTCATGGGGCCTGAACTCTGGGCCTGAACTCTGGGCCTGCGTGCTATCCTTCAGCTATTCAACTCAAGGCAAGTGCTCAACCACTTGAGTCACACCACCACTTCCAGTTTTCTGGTAGGGAATTGGAGATAAGAGTCTCACGGCCTTTCCTGTCTGGGCTGGCTTTGAACCATGAACCTAAGATTTCAGCCTCCTGAGTACAAGCATGAGCTACCAACACACAGCTGCATCCGTTATTTTTATTATTATTTTTTTTTTTGGGTCCGGTCATGGGGCCTGAACTCTGGGCCTGGGCGCTGTCCCTCAGCTCTTCAGCTCAAGGCTAGAGCTCTACCACTTGAGCTATAGCGCCACTTCCGGCTTTTTTCTTTTTGCTTATGTGGTGCTGGGGAATCGAACCCAGGCCTCAGGCATGCAAGGCAAGCGCTCTACCACTGAGCCACCTTCCCAGCCCCTGCATCAGTTATTTTTAAAATAGGTTCTCTTTATGCCAGTGCTGGTGTGAACTCACCACCACACCCAGCCATTAGCTGAAATGGAGTCTCCGTAAGTTTTTTTTTTACCTTGAACTGTGATTCCCCCAATCTCTACCTCACAACTAGTGAGGATTTCAGGCGACAGCCACTACACTAAGCACATTCTTTGTAGGAAGATCACCTTGGCTGCTTTAAGGAATGGATAGGAAGGAAAACTAAATTCAGAATCAAAAATAAGATTCCCAATTCAGTGATGGGAAGAAAAATGTGATATATCAAAAGTTTTTCTTGAAGTTGTAGCTCAAATGGTAGAGCACTTCTAAGAAGCAAGAGGTGCTGAATTATAACCCCAGTATACCAAAAAACCAAAACAAAACAGTTAACTGTTTCCTGATATAGGCAAATACATAAATGAGGTGACTGAAATTCAGAGATAGAGTCAGGTGATTAATGTATTAAATGAACTTGACTTTATGTATGTTAAATTATCTATGTTGAAACATTTCAACATATACTTAGGCATTCATGTCTACTGCTAAGTCTGGGGTGGAGATTAGAGTTATGATAAGAGTTATCACATAAAATGACAACAGTAAATAAATACATATATAAACAAGTAAACTAAAAATAAAGAGCTACAGAAGGCAAGAAATTGATGAGATCACCAAGCTAAACTCAACTCCATGACTGTTTACAAAGTTCAGATATTGGTATTTCTGTGAAGCCTTTGTACCTATAGGATAGTCTAGGAATAGAAAAATGGGAAAGTGATAACTCTGAACAAGGGGTTAGGCAAGGTAAAGTATCAAAAAGAGGAAAGGAATTCAGAAAGCTAGCAACCAAACTGAAGTAGCTGACTCTAAGATGTAAAATGGGAAGCAAAGCAAGTCAAAACAATTCAATTTGGAAGAAGGAATAAATGGAAAACTAGGGAATGGAATTTGGGATTAAAGAGCTGCCACACAAACTTTAAATCTGAAATCCATTAGGTAGTTAATGAGAAAAGCTGAGGTTCTTGCAGGAAAGATAACTGCTCTCTTCCTAGTATAACCCTGGGGCATACTACCAACATAAAAGCAAGATCAGTTGAAATAACTGATTTCTATATTTCCTGTTCATGGACTTGCATTCTTATTTACTCGTCTCTGTAACTGTGAGTGTGAGGATATATTTATATTAGGGTACACTAGAATATTTCCGTATGTTATGCCCTTTTTTATGTAAGTAAAAAAGTATTATGATTTGATTTTTTTTCTTTTGCCAGTCCTGGGGCTTGCACTCAGGGCTTGCCACTGTTCCTGAACTTCTTTTATTCAAGGCTAGCACTCTACCACTTGAGCCACAGCACCACTTCCAGCTTTTTCTGATAAGTTTACTGGAGATAAAAGAGTCTCCTAGATGTTTATGCCCAGGCTGGCTTCAAACCACAATCCTCAGATCTCAGCTTCTTAAGTAGCTAGGATTACAGGTGTGAGGGTGCCTGGCCTGTGATTTGATTTTAATCACTCTTCCAGGCACTTTTTGCAAACAAATTTTAATCTGAGGTACCCTCCAAAGATATAAAATTGAATATTCTAATAAACAATTTTAAAATGCAGAATGTTTACAAGAGGAAAAAAAATCTCATGGAATTCTCAAAGTATATGCATATAAAATTACATTAAGAGAAAGTAAATATGCCTAGACTGGGGCATCAAGAGGCAGACTGCTAGCTCAGAAAGTGGGAGGTTCTGAGTTTAAAAAAAGTAACATAGGGCTGGGAAGGTGGCTCAGTGGTAGAGTGCTTGCCTCGCATGCATGAGGCCCTGGGTCAGATTCCTCAGCACCATATAAGCAGAAAAAGCTGGAAGTGGCACTGTGGCTCTAGTTGTAGAGCACTAGCCTTGAGCTGAAGAGCTCAGGGAAGCACTCAGGCCCAGAGTTCAGGCGCCACGACTGGCAAAAAAAAAAAAAAAAGTAATGTAGTAATATGTATTAGTTCATTTTAGAAACTTCTCTGTGGATAACTGAATTAAAATCTAATTGGTAATATTTATTAATTTGTGTGTATGTGTGTATATGTATGTGTGCATGCATGCATATGCATATACATGAGTTAGTACTGTGGCTTGAACTCAGGGTCTGGATTGTCTCTTAATTTCTTCAATCAAGGCTGGTATTCTACATCACTTAAGCCATAGTTCTTATGAATTTCTGGTGGCTATCTGGAGATAAGAGCCTTCTCAGGCTGGCTTTGAACCTTGATCCCCATATCTCAGTCTCCAAAGTACCTAGGATTATAGGCATGAGCCACCAATGCCTGGCATATTAATCTTTTTTCTTTCTTTCATTTTTTTTGTCAGTCATGGGGCTTCTGGGCTTCGGCTGTCCCTCAGCTCTTCAGCTCAAGGCTAGCACTCTACCACTTGAGGCGCAGCGCCACTTCCAGCTTTTTCTGTTTATGTGGTGCTGAGGAATTGAACTCAGGGCCTCGTGCATGCAAGGCAAGCACTCTACCACTGAGCCAACCTTCCCAGCCTGGTATTAATCTTTACAAAACCAAAACTATACAGTTTCTGAGAAGAGTTATAAAAAGAGACTTGGGAAAATCTACTCAGTTAATTTTGAAGTTTACTACTGAGAGAAAACTTTATTAAACTATTTGGTTTCACATAAAGACACATATTATTCTCTATTTTAGAAGGGTTTGCAATGATAATAATACTTACTGTAACTGCAGCATCCACTTGTGAAATAATTTTTCATGTTGTTGATTTAATTGTTTAATTTCAGCAGAAAAGGAAGGAGAAAACTTGCTCAATAAGTTACGCAGAGTTTGCTTAAAAAAAGAAAATAGAAATCATTCTCAAAACAAGTACATCATATCAACCTCCTTAGAGGCTGAGGTAAGAAGAAGCTGAGCACATGTGAAACTCTGGGTTTATATCCCATTACAACAATAATAACCACAACACATACAAAAAAAAAAATCAAACCTACAAATCTGAAAAAAATGTAAAAGCTTAAAGGTTAATTTTTTAGTGTTTGAACTTAGGACCTCACATTTGCTTCACTGGCACTCTATTGCTGAACCACCCACCACCAATTCCATTTTTATATAGTGGGTTTTTTGTTTTTGTTTTTTTTAAAGGGGCTGGGAAGGTGGCTCAGTGGTAGAGCACTTGCCTTGCATGCATGAGGCCCTGGGTTCGATTCCTCAGCACCACATAAGCAAAAAAAAAAAAAAGCTGGAAGTGGCGCTGTGGCTCAAGTGGTAGAGCGCTAGCCTTGAGCTGAAGAGCTGAGGGACAGCGCCCAGGCCCAGAGTTCAGGCCCCACAACTGGACCCCCCCCCCCAAATAAAAGAACTGGGGGACAGCGTCGAGCCGCCCCTTTCCTGTTTTTTTTTTTAAAGATAGGGTCTTGCCAGGTTCTGGTGGCTCACACCTATAATCCTAACTACTCAGGAGGCTGAGATCTGAAGCCTACTCAGGCAGGAAAGTCTATGAGATTCTTATCACCAATTAACCACCAGAAAACCAGAAATGGCACTGTGGACCAAAGTGGTAGAACGCTAGCCTTGAGCAAAAAAACCTTAAGGACAGCACCCAGGCCCTGAGTTCAAGCCTCATGACCATTTAAAAAAAAAAAAAAAAGCACAGGATCTCATTTCCTGTCTGGGTACACACCTGGACTGTGATCCTCCTGCTTTAGGTTTCCTATAGTTGCTGAGATCACAGGTGTACACCACTGCATACAGTTTCTCTCCATGAAGATTCAGTATCATGGACTTTTCTGTCCAGCCTGGCCTGGAACTGAGATCTTGACCTCAGCTTCATACATAACTTGGGAAGACAGACATATACCACTGTACCCAGCTATGGGTTGAAAAAGTCTTGTCTCAAATCATGATCCTCCCATGATTAGCGTTCTAAGTAATTAGCATTATAGATGTAAAACCAACAGTACTCAGTTTAACTCAATTTTTTTTTTAGGGGAGGGGTACCATTCTGGGGTTTGAATTCAATCTTTTTTTTTTTTGGTCAGGGCTTCATGCATGCGGGGCAAGCACTCTTCCACTAAACCACCTTCCCAGCCCACACATTAATTACTAACAGTTCTTTTTTTTTTTTTTTTGTAGGTCATGGGGCTTGAACTCTGGGCTTGGGCGCTGTCCCTCAGCTCTTCAGCTCAAGGCGAGCGCTCTACCACTTGAGCTACAGGGCCACTTCTGGTTTTCTGGTAGTTTATTGGAGATAGGAGTCTCACGGTCTCTCCTGCCCGGGCTGGCTTTGAAGCGCGATCCTCAGATCTCAGCCTCCTGAGTAGCTAGGATTACAGGCGTGAGCCACCAGCGCCCGGCTTTTTTTTTTTTTTTTTTTTTTAACTGAGATTTATTTTCCATTTATTTTTCCACATAGATAATCTTGGTACAATTTTTTTGTTTTGTTTTTTGTTTTTGGGTCCAGTCATGGGGCCTGAACTCTAGGTCTGGGCGCTGTCCTTCAGCTCTTCAACTCAAGGTGAGTGCTCTACCACTTGAGCCACAGCACCACTTCCAGCTTTTTTTTTCTGCTTATGTGGTGCTGAGGAATGGAACCCAGGGCCATGCATGCAAGGCAAGCGCTCTACCACTGAGCCACCTTCCAAGCCCTCTTGGTACAATTAATGCCATGCCCAAAGAACATTTAATCCTCTGCCTTGGCAAAAAGAGAATTCAGAACTATGTATCAGTAACACTGCTAAGTAGTTTAGTGTTTAAAAATCTATCAACCTTTCTGATATTTAGAGACTTGAAAAAGCAGAGAAAGCACTAATATCATTTCTAGTTGTTCTTTATACTGAATTATCTAATCTTATTTACTTGAATATGAACTCTGGAATGATATTCTCTCTTTTTTTTTTTTGGGGGGGGGGGGGGAGGGTTCCGGTTGTGGGACCTGAACTCTGGGCCTGGGCACTGTCCCTCAGCTCTTCAGCTCAAGGCTAGTGCTCTACCACTTGAGCCACAGCGCCACTTCCAGCTTTTTTCTTTTTGCTTATGTGGTGCTGGGGAATCGAACCCAGGGCCTCAGGCATGCAAGGCAAGCGTTCTACCACTGAGCCACCTTTCCAGCCCCTGATATTCTCTTTTATGCATTTCCATTTCAAACATTTGTATTTATGGAGCTATCCTCAATATTTACCCACTCTTTGGTCCCTCGCACTAAATGGATTTACTTACTTCCCACTGACTTTCTTTTCAGCCATGAGATTTATTGTGGCCACAAGAATGAAGCAAAAGTAAGTGCCTGTGTTTCAAGCCTAGGCTTTAAGATGTCATGTGTTAACAAGGTGCAGGTGGCTCATGCTAATCCTGGTTACTCAGGAGGCTGAGATCTAAGGATTTCAAAGGTCCAAGCAGTCTAGGCAGGAAAGTCCATAAGACTCTATACCCAATTAACTAACAAAAATCCTAAACTTAAAAAGTGACTCAAGTGGTAGAATACGAGTATGAGGCCCCAAGTTTAAGCACCAATATCACACACAGACACAGAAACACACACACACACACACACACACACACACACACACACACACACACACACACACACACACACACACACACACACACACACACACACACACACACACACACACACACAGAGTCATATGTTTTCTCACTTCTCAAAAGCTTTAGCAACAAGAACATGCCTCAGTAGACCCCACAGATCCAATGAGGAAGAGAGAACAAGGAACAAATCCTACATCAGCCAACTTCCGAACATTAGAATAAATGCTTTATGACTTAATGTATTGGTAAGCTATGCTATGTCCACAATCAATAAAAGGCCTTCCCTTCCTTCATATGGCTAACAAGTATTGCTTTCATTTTGAGATTTTTGCCTGTATTTTGCCTATTTTGACCCTATTTTTCTACCTATATTTGCCTATTTTGACCCTAGATTCATTTACTCATCTTCCACTATGACAATATAAAAATGTATGCTCTAGACAAACATTAGTGTGATATTTTTTGTGTATGTGAACCAGTACTGAGGTCATGAACTCAGGGCTTGGGCGCTGTCTCCTAGATTTTTCCCCTCAAGGTTGGTGCTCTACCACGTGAACCAAATCTCCACTTCTGGATTTTATGATTATGATAAAAATTCTCTTGGATTTTTCTGTCCAGGCTGGCTTTGAACCATGATCCTAGGGCCTCACCCTCTTGAGTAGTTAGGATAACAGGTGTGAGTGACTGGCTCCTAGATCATTAGTGTCATTTTGTTCTTGGAACAACTTGGCTTTCTACCAGCATTTCTGATTTTTTTTTTTTTTGTCAGTTGTGGGGCTTGAACTCTGGGTCTGGGCACTGTGCCTGAGCTCTTCAGCTCAAGGTGAGCATTCTACCATTTGAGCCACAGCGTCACTTTTGGTTTTCTGGTGGTTAATTGGCGATAAGAGTCTCAGGGACTTTCCTGCCAGAGATGGTTTTGAACCGTGATCCTCAGATCTCAGCCTCTTGAGTAGCTAGGATTACAGCCATGAGCCACTGGCACCCAGCTTGATTTGTTTTTTTTAGCCAATGAACCAAGTGACACAACCTAATCACCAATAAAACACAGTAAGTCATAAAGCTTGACTGATTATTCTCTTTCTTATGTCTCAAAAACTGTCAAAAGTTCTATGCACTAAAACCTGCTTTGAAGAGTATAGGTTGAGACATCCCTAATCCAAAAATTGAAAATTTGGAATGTTCCAAAATCCAAAAATTCCTGTGCTGAAATAATGCCACAAGTGGAAAATTCCACACCTTATACCAAATAAAAAGAAAGCAAACTGAAAATATTATATAAATCTATATGCAGGGCTGGGAAGGTGGCTCAGTGGTAGAGCACTTGCCTTGCATGCTTGAGGCCCAGGGTCGATTCCTCAGCACCACATAAGCAGAAAAAAAAAAAAAAAAAAGCTGGAAGTGGCGCTGTGGCTCAAGTGGTAGAGCACTAGCCTTGAGCTGAAGAGCTGAGGGACAGCGCCCAGGCCCAGAGTTCAGGCCCCACGACCAGACCCCCCCCCCCAAAAAAAAATCTATATGCTCATGGTATATATAAAACATCAATGATTTTTTGTTTAGACTTGTACCTGGCTCATCCCCAACATATCTCATTATATATACAAATATTTTAAAATCTAAAAGCAAAAAATAAAAATCCATCCCATGGGGAAAAAGGAACCCCATAGCACTGCTGGTGAGAATGTAAACTAGTACAACCACTCAGGACAGCATTCTGGAGGTTCTTCAGAAGACTAAACACAAATCTTCCCTATCACCCAGCCATATAACCCCTGGGCATCTACCTAGAACATCACAAGCCAGAATACCATAAAGACACTTGCACATCCATGCTGCACTATTCACAAAAGTCAAGTTGTGGCAACAGCCCAGATAACCTATAATAGATAAGTGGATCCAAAAAAATGTGCTACCAATACACAACTGAATTTCACACAGGCGTTAAAAAGAATAATGTCATTTGCAGGGAAATGGATGGATCTAGAACGAATCATGTTAAGTAAGGTAAGCCATGCTCAGAGAGACAGACAGCACATGTTTTCTCTCTTGCAGACACTAGATCTAATATACAACAGAATATGGTAAATTCTACTCTAGACATTCACACATAGTGAGACCAAAGGATACCCTTAGGAGAGGAACACAAAGATGCAATGCCTATGCGCATTGGATCATATAAAATAGTATTTATCAAGGGCTGGGAAGGTGGCTCAGTGGTAGAGCGCTTGCCTTGCATGCCTGAGGCCCTGGGTTCAATTCCTCAGAACCACATAAGCAAAAGAAAAAAGCCAGAAGTGGCGCTGTGGCTCAAGTGGTAGAGCGCTAGCCTTGAGCTGAAGAGCTGAGGGACAGCGCCCAGGTCCAGAGTTCAGGCCCCATGACCGGACCCTCCCCCAAAAAAATAGTATTTATCAAAATAACTCCAGGACATGAAAACAGAGGGGTTTTTTCCTTTTTTCTTTCTTTTTATCTTGTTTCTTCATTTATCAGTCTTTGGGAAGGTAAGGAGTGGATGGCACAGAAATGGAGGGAAAAAGGGTGAACAAACGCAGCAGTGGCACTCATTAAACACTATGTTGAAAATCAACTCTACAACTTGCAGGTAGGAATGGGAGGGAAAAACTGGGAGAGTAAGGGAAGGGGTGACATTGTTTAAAAAAGAAGTGTACTCATTACCTGATTTATGAAACTGTATCCCTTCTGTACATCACCTTTATACTAATAAAAAAAAATCCAGCCCAAATCTGAAACACTTCTGGCCCCAAACATTTTACATAATGGATGATAAATCATAATAGTAAAATGTTGGTAATCTTTGAGTCAGTAGCAATCTCTTCTTGACTTAGATACTTTTTCACTCAGAGAGGTCTTAGGTAAAGTGTCCATCCAAACTCTACCAAGTGGGCTGGGAAGGTGGCTCAGTGGTAATGCCTTACATGCATGAAGCCCTGGTTTGGGTTCCTCAGCACCACATAAGCAGAAAAAGCCGGAAGTAGCACTGTGGCTCAAGTGGTAGAGTGCTAGCCTTGAGCTGGAGAGCTGAGGGACAGTGCCCAGGCCCAGAGTTCAAGTCCCACGACTGGCAAAAAAAAAAACAAACCAACCCTCTAACAAGTGTAGTTGTATGATATGTTTTTGTAAAATGAGCTACTAGATACATAGTACAAAGCAATCTTGTTGCCCTACTGCCTAGGCAACATTTCCATAGCATCATCAAGAACATCTGCTACTTTTTGAAAAGCTTTTAACAAAGAAAGTCAGGTTTCAGGCTTTATTTTTTAATAACCGTAAGGTTCAATGAATATGTGGGTAAAATGAATAACAGGAGACTAATGGTACATGGGCACCATCAAGGAAATATGAAGGTTATTAAAAATCTGGAAGAAATAAAACTATACTAAGAGAAAAAAATGTTTTATCAAATAAAATTTTACCCCCACAAATTATTTACCACTTAATAATAAATAAGCAATAATTACATTACATTAATTTATGTTTTATTTGGTCAAAGCAATAATTCTGCTTATATACACTTATGCTTGTTGCTAATGTAGTATATTTTATAGGCCATGAGAAAAATTTGAAAGTTACAGCTTTGTTACATACCTGATCCAATTTAGGTCTTTTTAGTTTCTGCAGCGTTTTATCTGAGGTTAAAACTTTTGAACTGCTATGAGCTTCAAAATATTCTTCCACTAAGTCACTCTGAAAGTAGACAGAAGAGTATAGTCAGCTCTAAAGAATCTCAAATAAGCTGAGCTCTGGTGGTTCACACCTGTAATCCTGGCTACTCAGGAGGCTGAGATCTGAGGATCGCAGTTCAAAGCCAGCCCAGGCAGAAAAGGCCCAAGAGACTTTTGTCTCCAATTAAGCACTCAAAAACCAGAAGTGGAGTTGTGGCTCAAGTGGTAAAGCACTAGCCTTGAGCACAAAGAGGCTTAGGGACAGTGACCACGCCCTGAATTCAAACCTAACAACTGACAAAAAAAAGTCTCTCAAGGGATTGGGAATGTGGCTTTGTGGTAGAGTGCTTGCGTAGAATGCCTGAGGCCCTGTATTTGAATCCTTGGTACCACATAAATAAAGTAAAAAAATTGAAAAAAGTCTCTCAAATATTTGTAATCCACCAAAATTAGACAGTGAGCTGGGCTCTGGTGGCTCATACCTATAATCTAAATTACTCGAAGGTCTGATGAGCATGGCTTTATGCCAACCCAAGCAGGAAAGTTAATGAGACTCTGATAATATTGGACATATGCAATTAATCAACAAAAAGCTGGAAGCAGAATTATGGCTCAAATGGTAGAATGCCAGCTTTGTACAGAAAAACTAAGGGACAACACCTAGGTCCTGAGTTCAAGCCCAAGCCCTAGTACTGATACACATGTGTGCACATGCACGTACACATACCCGATTGCGCACATACACTTTAGATACTGATATCAGTATAGAATAGCATATGTCAAATTCTTTGTTGTTGAGTTGGAGATTGTGTTTCAGTATGTTGCACAGGCTAGTCTCAAACTTGTGAGTTCAAGTGTCACTCTTTTTTTTTTTTTGTCAGTCATGGGGCTTGAATGTAGCATATATGCTGCTAAAGCTGTTCCAAAGCTTTATAGAAACACCAGGATAATTAGCCAGGCTACCTGCAATATTTTTTCAAACAGTTCAACAAGGATCAGTAGTCATATCATGTATTAGTTACACTGACCCAAACATATCAACAAAGTCAACAAAATTGTACAAAACCAGATAGGCTGAGAAGTCTTGCCATCAATTATCCAACTAATATTTAAAAGTTCATTGTTGTACAACTGAATTGGATTATCACGTTTAGTATATTATGGCACTGATTAATGAATATGGAAATAGATGAGGAGAGAAAGAAAACTCAAAGAGAAACAAACATGGGAATTTATAAGTAAGGATGAGAAAATCTAGAAAAGTGAAGAAAAAGACTATGTTAATCCATTTTGTAGCTTATTTTTAGTGTAGCCTATCTTACAGATATTATTAAAATCACTCTCATCTATGTGTATCTGATCATACAAAATAGGATGTATTGATATGACCTCCAGGAAATGGAAACAAGAGGTTTATTTTCTTGTTGTTGTTTTAATTTTCTTTTCTTTTTGTCTTATTTGTTCATCTATATGTTTTTGGGAGTGTAAGGAGAAGGACAGAAATGGAGACAAAGGATAAACAAATCACTAGATACTATGTTGAAAATGAACCATACAATTGATAGGTAGGAATTGGAGGGGAAACAGAGACAGTGACAGGGAAAAAGTGACAATGTCCAAAAAGAATGTACTCTTTACCTGCCTTATCTAACTACAACCCCTCTGTACATTACCATTATAATAATAACAAAAAACAATACAAACAAAAAAACAATAAATCACTCTTTTGCTTACTGTTTTCTCTCTCTTCATTTTCTTAGGAGGTGTTCCTTTGCAAACGGTTTCTGAAACTACTCTAGTCTGAGCTTGAAGCTTTTGGCAGAACATGACCGAATTAGTGTCTTCTTCACATTCCTTTGCAACGCCTTCACCGTCCTCCGAGTTGGAAGCAGAATAGTCACTTTCACTGTCAGAATTAGACTTTGACACTGTGGAAGAGAAAAGCAACTGGGAGATTTGACCGTTTGACAAAAGAGTCATAATGGAGTAACAAAGAGTGTGGGCTTAGACGTATGTCTTTTAATTCTAGTTTTGTCATTGTTTACTTAGAGCTACTTACACAAATTCTCTGAACACCATTTTCCTCATCTTATTAAATGAGGCTAGTTGGAGCTAATTTAATAAGCCCTTGGGAAGATTACATATATTGAAATATTCCTAAGGCAACTAATAAAACATGACATATAGGACCTGTAGTAGAAACTGTCAACCATACCTACTATTCATGCTCATTGGCCATGTGCCCACCCTACAGAGTAATTATGGTAATCATCTTTCCTCTCTGCTAGCCTTCCTTGCTATTAGGTTGGCTGTGTAACCAATGAGATTTGAAGGGAAATTTGTTGAAAGCTTCTGGGCAAGATTTTCTTCACTTATGGAAGGAAATCCCTTTTTTTATCCATAATTTAAAGCTACTGAAGTTATTCTTCAGTATGAGATATACAGACAAAAAATTAAATTGCTCAGTCGCTACATCAACCATGGAACTTGTACTTCTAGATTTTTGTAGTGACATAAGTTGCTTAAATGTCCACAGTTTAAGCCATTACTGTAGGATTTTCTATTGCTGTCTACCAAAAGTGTCATCCTAACTGGTACAGTATTCAATAAACAGAACTAGTATATACTATTAATATATACATATACTACTCCATACCATAATTGATTCAAGAACTATATTTTCAAGGAAATCACAAGCATTCTCACCGCCTAGTCAAAAACAATAAAGTTAGTTTTATACTTACCAAATAAAGATATAACCTATTTTATACTGAAGAGAAATGCAACTCAAGGAAAGCTACCTTTTTTTTCCTTTTTAAATGTGTGCTGGTTCTAGGGTTGAACTCAGAGGCTGGGTACTGTGCTTTTTTGCTCAAGGCTAGTGCTCTACCACTTGAAACACAAACTCCACTTCTGGCTTTCTGGTGGTTGATTGGAGATAAGAATCGCATAGACTTTCTTTCCTGGGCTACCTTCAAATCTCAGAGCCTCCTAAGTAGCTAGGATTACAGGTATGAATCACCAGCTTAAAGTTAGCTTTCAAAATATTAGTGAAATAACTTTAACCAAATCAGTACATTTATTTTTAATAATGGATGATTCCCAAAGCATTATACAAAGCCAACATACTACAAATACATAATTTTTTTTAAAAAGTCTTCATTTTGTAGTCCTACATAGATTAGTGGTTTCCAATTTGCACTGATGTTACTCATTGCGTATGCGTGGGTTAAGAGCAGCAGCAGATACCAGAAAACGTCTCTTATTTATATGTAGATGTAGGTATATATATTTGGCAGTGACTGAGAAGGAAGTATTTCCCTTCTTTCTAAAGAGCATTCTTCTTTGGAGTAAGGAGAAAATAGAGAAAATACAGGACACAAGCTATGTTTCAAATGAAATAGTAATAATGATAATTGCAATATATTACCTTTTATTACTTCTGATCATTCAGCATTATTGTTTTGATACTTATAAAAATGGAATATGAGCTCTATAAAATCCAAATTTTACAAAGCAAGAGTAAGAGTATGAAGACTATTCTAAATTAGATGACAGTTGTTACCAAACAACACCTAAAAAAAGGATTGGATCTTTCTGAAATATAAGAGCCAATAAGTCATTTGCCCTGAAACCAACTACTCAAACATTTGAAGCTATTTGTATCCTCCCAAAAGGCAAGATCCATGTCTCTGTATTTGACTTTCACTAGCATTTAGTACAATTCTGAATATTTTTTGTATTATAAAGCAAAAGAAACACTTCCAAGGTGTCTCAAAACAAACTAAAGTTATGTTATTTTGTTAGAGAGATATTTTAACTGAACTCAATATTCGCTCCATTCAATGTGAAAGGTGTTAAATTTTTTAATTAAAAATATTAAATAAAAGCCTACAGTCCTCCCCTTAAAGAATGTAGGAATTTGAGAACATGAACACATCTTTTCTTTCATGAAAAGAATAACAAGAATGACAACAAGCAATTATAATGATTATAACAATAAAAGACAGTAACTAACTTATCTGTTAGGCTTGTACCAAGATCCAAGTCTATATGGGGCATGTCTGATGTCCTTTACTTCAATTGGTCCTCAAAACAATTCTGGAATTGGTACCATTAATATGCCTAATGTACAGATGGAACAACTGAGGCACAGGGAGGACCTAGAAGTGGCAGGCCAAAGATTAAATTCTAAGCAGTTCAACAACCTGTGTACTTAACCATTGTGGACCCTAGTTCAAGGTTACTTTTATAAAGACTTCACATAAAAAGAAATACATACCTATTAATCTTTTTCTTAGATTATGAGGTGGTGTTGAGAGAAATTCCTTTTTGTCATTGTTCTGTTTAACAATAAAAAGCATAATAAACAAAAAATACTACAATGGAAGTTAATGACCTGTGAGAAAAAGGCTAACAAAGAAAAACATTTGCTTTCAATAGACAACATTAGAACTAGATGAGCCAATTTCTAAAACCAGAAGATGCCAAATGAATTTGCTGAAACAAAGTGTACAACAAAAACATTGTATAGAAAAGTATTTCTAGAAATTGAATTCCAGACATTTGTAAAGTAAGTGTGTACTTTTTTAACTTTCTACAAAATATGAAGTGTCACAGAAAACTTAAATATTACTAGAATTTTAACATATAAATCTGTCTACTATTTTGTATGTTAATTTCTCAGTCATGGGGCTTGAACTCAGGGCCTGGGCATTGTCTCTGGGCTCTTTTGTTCAAAGCAAGTGCTCTAACACTTTGACCATCAGCTGTACTTCTGGTCTTTAGGTGGTTAACTGGAGATAAGAGTCTTACAGATTTTCCTGGCTGGGCTAGCTTCAAATCTCCATCCTCCGATCTCAGCCTCCTGAGTAGCTAAGGCTGCAAGTATGAGCCACCAGTACCTGGCTTACACATTTCTTTTCTGTTTTTTTCTTTTTTTCCCTTTTTTGTTTTTGCCAGTCCTGGGGCTTGAACTCTGGGCCTATACATTGTCCATGAGCTTCTTTTAGCTCAAGGCTAGAATATTACTATTTGAGCCATAGCGCCACTTCTGGCATTTTCTGTGTATGTGGTACTGAGGAATCAAACCCAGGGCTTCATGCATGCAGGGCAAGCACTCTTCCACTAAACCACCTTCCCAGCCCACACATTACTAACAGTTCTTATAAAAATAAAAATATTGGGCTGGGAAGGTGGCTCAGTGGTAAAGCACTTGCCTTGCATGCTTGAAGCCCTAGGTTCGATTCCTCAGCACCACATAAGCAGAAAAAAAAAGCCAGAAGTGGCACTGTGGCTCAAGTAGTACTGAGTGCTAGCCTTGAGCTGAAGAGCTGAGGGACAGCGCCCAGGCTCTGAGTTCAGGCCCCTCGACCAGACCCTAAATAAATAAATAAATGTATTATTTGGGGATTCTTTTGTACTTAGGTCTGCAGTCTTACAATTTGGTGAACTCAAATTTCACATGAGTTGGTCTTTTACCAATGAAATTATAAAGTATATTATACTATGTTTCAACAATTTTTCTTGATGATTCTATGGGTTGAACTAGGATTTTTTGCCTGGTAAGAATATGTTCTACCAC
This sequence comes from Dipodomys spectabilis, assembly GCF_019054845.1. Classification (NCBI taxonomy): domain Eukaryota; kingdom Metazoa; phylum Chordata; class Mammalia; order Rodentia; family Heteromyidae; genus Dipodomys; species Dipodomys spectabilis. The sequence goes on from NW_024871050.1 coordinate 1,197,377, forward strand.
TGAGGTACATTACAGTTCCAGCCCATATAACAAACTCCTTTTCATCAAAATTCTTAAAGTTTTCTACATCTCTTCATTTTGATCCACTTTACACGTGTATATATAAAATTGAAAATTATTACAATGAAATAATATTTACCATACAGAAACTTTATACACTCTTATTGTCGGTCATGGGGCTTGAACTCTGGGCCTGAGCTCTGTCCCTCAGCTCTTCAGCTCAAGGCTAGCACTCTACCACTTGAGCTACAGCGCCACTTCCAGTTTCCTGGTGGTTTTTATTGGAAGTAAGAGTTTCACGAACTTTCCTGCCCTGGCTGGCTTTGAACTGTGATCCTCAGATCTTAGCCTCCTGAGTAGCTAGGATTACAGGTGTGAGCCACCGGTGCCCCGCTTATACTCTATTTCTTTATTTTCTTTTTTTGTTTTTGTTAGCAGTGGGGCTTGAAATCCAGGCCTGAGTATTGTCCCTGAGCTCTTCAGCTCAAAGTGAACACTCTACCACTTTGAGCCACAGCTCCACTTCCATTTTTCTGTTGTATTTTTAGAGATCAGAGTCTCATAGACTTTTCTTGCGGGGGCTAGCTTTGAAATGTGATCCACAGGGCTGGGAAGGTGACTCAGTGGTAGAGCACTTGTCTTGCATGCATGAGGTCCTGGGTTCGATTCCTCAGCACCATATAAGCAGGAAAAAAAAAAAGCCGAAAGGGCGCTGTGGCTCAAGTGGTAGAGTGCTAGCCTTGAGCTGAAGAGCTGAGGGACAGCGCCCAGGCCCAGAGTTCAGGCCCCAAGACCGGACCCAAAAAAAAAAAAAAGAAATATGATCCACAAATCTCAGTAGACAGGAGTAGATAGGAATACAGGTGTGAGCTACCAGTGCCTGCTTCTTCAGAATACAGGTATGTCCTACTAAACTGATTTGCAAATTCAGAATAAACATATCAAAATAAATTTTTGCCTTCAAAAATACTACTTCCTTGATTGCTGCTGGAAATTTCTGCCAACTTTGTACATTTACAGTATGTTCATTTGAGCCAACTGTTTTCCCACAAGGACAAAACCATATTCTCTAAGGTAAACAGTTTGTTCATCTTATCAGGATAAGATGAAATACATCTTCACCAAGTTGTACTTTAATCATCTTTTCTGTGACCACCAACTGGAAAATATCATGTCCCCAACTTTGTACAAAATCAACCACCTCTCCATCTTGAAATAAACACCACTTAAAGAGGTTGAGGTTTAGCTACTTATCCAGTCAAATGGTTAGATCACTTAAGCTCTGATTAAGTCCTACACAGACTCTCTCTTGACCTGCCTTTTCTAAAACAGCACACTAAGACCCTGTCATGGTGATGTCTCTTATTGTGGCAGATAGCTGTTATCAATGAATTTTTAAAAAATCTTCTCCTGAGGAGTTGGCATGATCTAACTGAAGACATGATTGATCAGACAACATGAAAAATAATGTTCTAATATACCTCCGTTCCTGCTTGGATTATAATAATTCTTTAACAGTGATACAACATATGAGACACAACAAAGAAAAAATGGATTATTAAAGGCATGTCTAATTTTTATACCTATACTTGTCTAAATAGTGCATTATTGACAAGGCTAAAATCAGTCTTGAAAGTCAATACTTAACTTCTTACCTTAAGGGTTTTCCTTAGCTAAGCCCTAACATGTCAGAATCCATACTTATAAGGCCTGAATACATCACTGACATACCCAATGCTGGGGATGCCTCCTGACCATCTGGGCTTGCTCTTATCTAGGCAAGAACACTTGACAAGGCAGAGTGAAAAATAAAATCACTAACACAAAAGGAAGGAAGTAACTGCCAAGTTATTTTAGCTACCTTGAAATTCATCTATCTCAATGAACTTAGTTTCAAATATAAATAATAAAAGGATTGAGAATTAACTTAATGGGGCAATTCTTTGTTTGTTTTTTTGGGTCCGGTCGTGGGGCCTGAACTCTGGGCCTGGGCGCTGTCCCTCAGCTCTTCAGCTCAAGGCTAGTGCTCTACCACTTGAGCCATAGCGCCACTTCCGGCTTTTTTCTTTTTGCTTATGTGATGCTGAGGAATCGAACCCAGGGCCTCATGCATGCAAGGCAAGAACTCTACCACTGAGCCACCTTCCCAGCCTTAATGGGGCAATTCTTAAAAACAAAAAACAAAAAACAAAGCTGGGTGCCAGTGGCTCATGCCCGTAATCCTAGCTATTCAGGAGACCGAGAGCTGAGGATCATGGTTCAAAGCCAGCCCAGGCAGGAAAGTCCATGAACCTCTTATCTCCAATTAACCACTAGAAAACTGGAAGTGGCACTGTGCCTCAAGCAGTAGAGTGCTGGCCTTGAGCTGAATAGCACAGGGACAATGCCCAAGTCCAGAGTTCAAGCCCCATGACCGGGAAAAAAAAAACAAACAACTAACTAACACTATACTCTTTAAAACAAACAAAACTAGAGCCAGGCACTGGTGGTTCATTCCTATAATCCTAGCTACTCAGGAGATGCTGAGATATGAAGCCAGCCCAGGCAATAAAGTCATGAGACCCTACTTGGAAAAAGCCAAAGTGGCCCTGAGGCTCAAGTGGTAGAGCTCTAGCCCTGAGCAC